>NC_137023.1:33155963-33175963 GCF_032717465.1 Coenobita brevimanus | reverse complement strand
AGAGGGTGTAGACGATTCGAGAGAAATGTAACAGAAGCAATGGAAAATCATAGACAAGGCCCGTTGGAGTCCAGGCACAAATGATGAAGATTTTGCACAGTGATTCTCTGATGGTGGTGATCTAGTCCAGGCAAAGACATCAGCAGTCGAGTATCTCAAGTCAACAATGGAGCAGAAATTCCATCCTAGGGATGATTATGCTGAACTTCTTCGAGCATTCCTGTTCTTGGATGAAGTCCCAGATGTCTCAGCTAACATCCGAACGCCTGGTGCATTCCCCCAAGTTTGGTTGGCGAAAGCCATCTATGCTTTCAAGACATACCTTTTCAGGGCTCAGTTTAAGCTTACTGTTCAGGAAAGACATGTCATGAGCAGTGTCGGTCTGTTTGTTGCACTCAGCTATGTCAAGTACTGGAACGAATTGATGATTGCCAGATATGCTTCGCAGAACGACCTTGACTTCATGTGCCATCTCCTGAGTGGCCTGCCTGAGCGAAGCCTCCCTCTGAGACAGCTGCTGCGGCTTGGAAGTGGCATCTCTGGCACGTTTCTGAGGAGATTATTGGCTTAGGGTTTTTCGACGAATGGATCAAATTCCCAAAGAAGAATGCTATGATTCAGAACCTGAAGAGGCCTCCAAAGAAAAAAACTCTGAAGCCACTTGAAGGCAAGAACTTTTCTCTTCGGCAGCCAAGACCATGAACATTTTTGAAACCCTCCTTCCAAACGGAGATGAAGATGCTGACCGAATTTTACAGATGCCCCAGAAACTGGCTGCAGATCCCATTAACAAACGGTTCAAAGTGGCCTGTGATAGGATGACGGTTGTCAATGACTGCACTGAAAGAGCAATTTCTCTTATGACAAAATTCAACTCGACCCTCGAGAGGGTCGAGAGACAGAAACAGTACATCCTGACCGTCATGAGGCAGCATCAGCATGCCATTACTTGCTGTTCGAAGGAGGCTTTATTTGAATGGCACTTTCACTGAAAATAACAGGGTTTGCTGTGCTGAAATGACTTTCCTGAGTATGTGCCATGTGTTTATTTTAACGTTAGTGACAAAAAATTCTGTTTTCATGTTCAGTGTTTGCGTCATCTGTGGTGTAGTGGAATAATGTGATGGTAACAAAAAGTGAAAACTGTAGCGACCTATAAATATTAAGCTATTGAAAATTTTCAGGTTCCTTTGATTAAGAGAAGGGAACAGAAGCAACTTGTTTGTCATGCTATCCTGTTATTTGAATTATATATATATATATATATATATATATATATATATATATATATATATATATATATATATATAGATAGATAGATAGATAGATAGATAGATAGATATACCGTATGTAAATTATCAGCCACAGCAAGTCCACTGCTGAAGAAATGCCTCCAGTGTTCTTCACGAAATCTTTGACTGTGTCTATTTGTACCATATTTTGCTTGCAAACTTCTCTAACTCGCCTATCCACCTCCTGCCTGGCGTTTTTCTGCTATGCTTGCAATCTCTTGGAGTCCAATCAATCAGTCTCTTGCTCCACCTTGCTACATGACTTGCCCACCTCCATTTTTACCCTGCACCTGACAAAGCCAGAGGAGGAGATTGTTATCAATGGTGTCTGTCAGCAGAGTTGGGCAGCTGGACGTCGAGATTTTCACTTCCGGAGCAAATCTCAGAAAGCGTCAACTATAGAATCACATAGTTATGTGTCTTATAGTGAACTGGTGCCTTTTCATAGGTAGAATGCTGTGTATTAAACAGTTTTTTTTTTTTTATAATGAAAAAATCTCAAAATTCAATGCCACCTGCTGTCTCAGTGTCATACAAAGGGGGGAGGGGGGGAGGGACGTTTTGAGCTTGGTTAGGTGTGCACAGAGGTGGGGGGTATATGCTAGGTCAGACAGAGGGTTGCAGCAGCGTAGCGTTGATGATAATGGTGGTAATGATGATGATGATGATAGCAGTGATGATGGTGGTAGCAATGGTGATGATGATGGTGGTGGTGGTGGCAGTGATGATGGTGATGGTGGCGGTGGTGATGATGATGGTGATGGTGGTTGTGATATTGATGGCGTTGGTGGTGGTAGTGATGACGGTTATGGTGGTGGTAATGATGATGATGATGATGGTAGTGATGAAGGTGGTGGTGGTGATGATGATGATGATAATGATGATGATGATGATGATGATGATGGTGGTGGTGGTGGTGGTGGTGGTAGTGATGATGGTGGTGGCGGTGGTGTGATGATGATGACAATGGTGGTGGTAGTGATGATGGTGGTGGCGGTGGTGTGATGATGATGATGATGGTGGTGGTAGTGATGATGGTGGTGGTGGTGCTGGTGGTGATGATGATCATGATGATGGTGATAGTGATGATGATGGTGGTTTTTTTGTTTTCTGTCACACTTCCCTATTCTATATCTCTGATTTTATTAACTCGTCACGTCCCGAGCTATTTCGCACCTCTGACAGCCCCCAATCTCTAGATATTTTCTATTTTTTTTGGGGGGGGGCTAAAACCTCCGCTTTTGGTGAGAAACATCGAAAATTCATAGAGAAATCGCTCACCTGAGGTTTAAAATACTCGATCCAGGTACCAGTACCTCCTTACCTGACTGGCTTTCTAACAGGCTGGCACCAAAGAAAACGAGTTCTATGGGAGGGTAACTATTTCACACCACTCATAAACGGTATTTATTTATTTACTTGGTACAAATTTATATGTAGTACGAGAGTATATTGGTTTTCAAACAGTAATATAGGCATTATAAGCATTGTTTCACTCACTAACTCATCACCATACCTGACCTTCTTTTGCCACATTACCTGATCATTATTTCTGAAAACTTTGTCCTCAACATTGTCATCGATTGGGGAATCACTCTGGCCCTGAATGTCTTTACTTGCCAGGTCACTGGTAACAGGTGAATTGCCGACATAATGGCATGAGGGGGGGAGGGGGGAGGTTATGCGGTGTAAGGCATTGTCCCTGCTTGGCATCTTGTAGAGGAATAGAGGAAGGTGTCCCGTGTATACTTACGAAAAATCACGAGCAAAAATTGAAAATTGTGCAAATTAGGGACCTTGCAATTGCACGACGTACCAGTACGTTGTCAGGACTGGCAAATGCAAAATGTTGCAACGTACCCATACGTCGACGGGACGGGGTGGGTTAAGTTTTAATGTCTCTGTGTTATAAAGACGGGCGGAATGAGGGACGTCATGCGCTTGGTTGGTGTGCAGGGAGGTGATGGGTATGTGCTTGATCAGTGGAGGGTTAAAACAGCGTAGCGTTGCCCATGTTTGTTTTTTAGTAACGATAATGTCTTTGACTTTAGTCTGGTGTCTCACCCAAGCAGCTCTCTTCCAGTCTATTAAAGATATTCTCAACACTGATCTTTTCATTGCCTCTTTGAGAACGGATTAATTTGCTTTCCATTGATTTTGTCAGTTTCCAGGTCTCACAACCATACATCATAGCTGGGAACACACATTCGTTATATACTTTTCGTTTCATACACATTGGCAAGCTACTTTTCATGATTTCTCTGTTTGCCGAAAACTTTCCATCCAAATATAATGCTTTTTTTTTTTTTTTTTTTTCGCGGTCATGGTTTCTCGTTAGTTTTAGTATTTGCCTCAAGTAATTATACTCCTCAGCTTCATCAGGAATTTCTTCATTTATTTTGGTGATGCTATTTGGCATATTTGAATTAAACATTAGTTCATTTTTAGCCCTACTTTGAGCCTTTCTCTACTTAGGTCATTTAGCATTTCTTGCAATGTCTCTGCTGTTTCTGAGATTAGGATATTGTATCTGTATCTGCAAATTATAAATGGTTTAAGTTTTCTTCATCTGTGTTTATTTCTTTGTTCTCCCATTCTAGCTTCCTGAACCTGCATTCCATGCATGTTGTATACAATTTTGGTGAAATTGTATTAACCTGATGCATGCCTTTCTCATTCTTCACTTTTTCCAGGTCTTTATGTGACTTAACTGTAGCAGTTCTTTGTTTATGTTTTCGAGCAGTTTTACAATGTTCTCGTTTACACCTTGTTCCCGCAATGAAATTACAATTGCTATGTGCTCCACTGAGTCAAACACCTTTTCCTAATCGACAGAACCTGTGCACAGTGGTTTTCAATGTTCTGCAATTTTTTTCATTTACCCAATTCATTGTATGTAGATGATCAGTAATCGAACACCCGCTACGCATTCCTGCCTGCTCATGGGGTTGATTTTCCTCCAGATTTGTTGTTATTTTGTTCCTAAGGACTTTAGTGAAGAGTTGTAAACAACTGATAATAAGCTAATAGGTCATAGGTCGTTGGTTAGTAAGATCTTTTGTGTCGTCTTTCTTGTAAATGAAAATAATTGTTGCAGTACACTTTGTTTTGGGAATTTTCTAATAAACACTGGGTAAAAAGGTGAGCTATCCGGGTTTGAATTTTTACTCTTGCATCCGACGGTAAATCTGCTACTGTTCCAAATTCTACTGGGGCCTTCCCCATTTTCATATTTTTAAGAGAAAAGTGTACTTCATCTGATGTTGCCTCAGGCATTTCACTTGTGTCAGTTGAACAGTTACCTGTTGGTATTATTGCCTTTAATGAATGCATTTCTTTGTAAAATTCCTCATTTCTCTTCACCATATTTTTTTTCTGCACTTAATGACTTCACCATTTTTGTCTTTCAGTGATATGCCATTTTGCATCTAACCTGTTTCAGACTTTTTTTCCTTTTTTGATGTTTGTTTGATCTGATCCATGCTTTTCTTTCGTTTTCTTCTTTTCTGTCTTATGTTGATAGGTTATTTAATTCTTTTTTTTCTTTCCTATTTTTCTTTGTTTTTACTTGTACCTCCTTTCTTCTTTTCAGGAGCTCAAGAGTCGTTTTTTAATATTTACTAGCTTTGGTTGTTTTAGCTTTCCTTATCACCTCCGCTGATTCTCTTAGTCCTTTTGTTACTCTATCATTCAACTTATCATTGTCGCACTCAGCATAACTTTGATCCTGAAATCTGTTCGTTATTTCTAACTGATAGGCTGCTTTGTTTTTGCATGCATATATTTGGCATATCCCTTTATTCTTAATCAGCTTCTTTCTTTCACTTCTGAAACTGAATCTGGCTGTGCAGTCCACCATTCTATGATCACTTCCTGTTTTTACTTTGTTAATAACTGCGATATTAGTGATCGTGTTGTTCTTGTCTGCTATAATAAAGACGATTTCATTCTTTGTTCTCCATTTGGGCTTCTCGAGGCCCGTTATCTCCACCCCCCCCCCTCCTTTTGTAAAAGACTGTTTTCATTATTCTCAGGTTATACATTTCAACAAATTTACCACCATTTCGCGTCTGTCATACCTCTCTCTTACTCCAAATTTTCCCATACATGCTTCTCCATTCTTCGATTTGCCATTTTTTTCATTGAAGTCTCCCATGAGTATAGTATATGTGGTCTATTCTCCTTCCATAATGTGGGAGATGTCGTCACAGAATTTTTCTGTTTCTTCATCTGTGCTTTAAGAAGTGGGTGCATATACTTGTATTACCTTCAGGGTGTGTCTTTTGTGTAGTCTGAGCATAGTCTAGTCTGTCAGACACACTGCTGAATTTATCAATATTCTCTGAAAGATTTATGTTAATGTGAAATCCTACACCACTAACTCTTTCATTCTGTCTTCATCTGTAGTAAAATATGTGGTTGCTGTCTTGGAGCTGAACTGATTTTTCTTCTTTTCTGTGGATCTCGCTCAGATTATAATATCCCAACTAATGTTTTGTAATTCAGTCATTAAGGTATCAAGTTTGTAACCTGCTGCGAGACTTCATACATTGTACATGTGGATTTTCATAGATTTCAGTTTGTTTAATGTCCCGGTCCCAGATCTGCCAAGACAGTGCCTACTTTACCTTCGTTGGCACATTGTCTGTAGGCACAGGAGGCAGTGCGGGTGGATCTTTAACAGAAGATAATCCAACAAGAACGCCCGAATATTCATTACCAGTAGAATTCATGTTTGCTTGGGGGGGGGGGATTATGGGAAATAATCTCACCTCCCTGCCACATAGTTTCCGGTGAGATGCATTTTTTGTGCCACCTTATTCAGTATAGGCCTATTCGGTGGAGCCTTATATATCCATAAGGGTTCCAATAGACTGCGCCGTCTAACACGATATCTCAGATATCTATGAGGCTTTCCCATACCCACCACCTGGGGACGAGCCAGGTGCCCCTCTGTGTAATCACCTGGATCTGGGTTGGCTGGGTGGTTACTCACAAGGCGCGTCCTCAGATCAAAACGCAAACGCCAAAGACGTTTAAAGTGAGTGATGGTGGTATATCCTTTCATATCTTGCATATATTCGTACCCTGTCCGCTCTACTGACCAAGTAGACGGATTCTGGCATACCCAAACATAGCCACTGCAACACTCTGACTCTCTCATGTACAACTACCCTTACAAAACTACCCTTCCCCATTCGTATTTTGCCAGCATAATAAAGGGTTCATTTTGGCGATCACTCACTCACCAGCGAGAAGGTCCAGCCCTGCAGTGGATTAATTATGAACTTTTACAGGTACATGTACAGCTGCAGTAATTCATTGCCTACATAGAGTTTTGTCAGATAAATCCCAATGAGGATGTATTGGTACTGGTGGAATGCATTCTCCAAGTGCAGTTAACTATATGAAGCAGAAGTAAGAGTTGCTTTACCACAATTAAAATTGTTCCATGGGATTTTTATTCCAGTCATTATCCACTGGACAGTCGGCCACGATTGCCCTACTTGGGTTTAGACTTTATAGTAAATCATGTCTTATTTCTTGCCAGCCAAGAAGTTACTGTGAGACCAGATTAGGCATTTGATATTGAGAGCAATTTTGCTTTCGCATTTCAAGACATTTGACTCTGGAAGGCACCACTGCTGATTAAGAATGCGTTGAGTGTAGTATAAGAACCTACGTCAACTGACAGAGTCTACTTGTTCATGGAATTCGAATTTCTCACAGCTTAACGTAAATTACCTGACTCCCCTAGTTCTTACAGTAACGACAATTATGTGTGTGTGTGTATATATATATATATATATATATATATATATATATATAGATATATATATATATATATATATATTGCCAGACGCCTCAATCCCTTTTGGAGTGGCCACAAACAAATCGCCTCCACGTCGCCCTGTCCCCTGCCATTTCACTGACCTGCTCCCAACTCACATCCCCCTCTCTCATATACCTCTCCACCCCATCCCTCCATCTCATCCTCGGCCTCCCCCTCCCTCTTCGCCCCTCCACCTTACTCACATACACTCTCTTCGTCAGCCTCTCACCCTCCATCCTCTCCACATGGCCAAACCACCTCAGTGTGTTCCTCATAACGTTTCCTATCACATCCACATCAACACCACAACGCTCCTTTATATCCTCATTCGTCAGCCTGTCTCTCCATGTGACTCCACAGGCTCCTCTTAAATAACTCATTTCCACTGCTCTCACTCTTGACTTGTGTCCTTCCAACAATGTCCAAGCTTCACTTCCATACGTTAGAGTTGGTATCACAATACTGTCATGTAGTAACTTTTTCACCTCCATGCTCACTTCCCTGTTTCTTATCACTGCTTTAAAAAAAACAGCAACCTTTCTTCCCTGCTGTACCCTTTCAAGCACTTCACCCTCCAAACCTCCATCCTTACTCAACACACTACCCAAGTACTTAAACGTACTCACATTTTCCAATTCCTCACCATCCAACCTCGCTGTACATTCACTGACTTCACCTCTCTCAAAGACCATCACTTTACTCTTCCCTACATTCACCTTTAGATTCCGTTTCTTACACACTCTCCCAAACTCATCCACCAAACCTTGCAGTTCCCCTTCGTCTTCACTCAACAACACAGCATCATCTGCAAACAACAGTACAGGGAATTTCCAAGCACTATCCTCTCTCACCAGGGCCACTCCAACATCCACTACCCTACCTTGTACCTCCTTTATTACCCCATCCATGTACAGATTGAACAACCATGGAGACATGACACATCCCTGTTTCAACCCAACCTTCAAAGAGAAAAATTCACTTAGTTCACCATCCACACGCACTGCAGCCTTAGCACCATCATACATACTCTTCACAGCATTCAACAACTTCCCATCTACTCCATATATTCTTAATACTTTCCACAATCCTTGTCTATCCACCCTGTCATATGCTTTCTCCAAATCCATGAAAGCCGCATACAACTTCTTTCCCTTCTCTAGAAACTTTTCCACTAAAGATCTAAGAATGAATATCTGATCTACACAACCTCTTCCCTTCCTAAAGCCTCCCTGTTCTTCTCCAACTAATTCCTCTGTTCTTTCTCTAACTCTGTCATTAAGTATCCTACCATACACTTTTCCTATTATACTAAGAACATAAATGCCCCTATGATTACCACACACTTCTTTTTCCCCTTTTCCTCTGTACAAGGGATTAATTATATATATATATATATATATATATATATATATATATATATATATATATATATATATATATATATATATACATATATATCCATATATATATATATATGTATATCCATATATATATATATATATCCATATATATATCCATATATATATATATATATATATATATATATATATAGCCAGACGCCCCAATCCCGTTTGGGGTGGCCACAAACAAATCGCCTCCAAGTCTCCCTGTCCCCCGCCATTTCACTGCCCTGCTCCCAACTCACACACCCCTCTCTCATATACCTCTCCACCCCATCCCTCCATCTCATCCTCGGCCTCCCCCTCCCTCTTCCCCCCTCCACCTCACTCACATACACTCTCTTCGTCAGTCTTTCACCCTCCATCCTCTCCACATGGCCAAACCACCTCAATGTGTTCCTCATAACGCTTCCTATCACATCCACATTCACACCACAACGCTCCTTTATATATCCTCATTCATCAGCCTGTCTCTCCATGTGACTCCACAGGCTCCTCTTAAATAAGTCATTTCCACTGCTCTCACTCTTGACTTGTGTCCTTCCAACAAAGTCCAAGCTTCACTTCCGTACGTTAGAGTTGGTATCACAATACTGTCATGTAGTAACTTTTTCACTTCCATGCTCATTTCCCTGTTTCTTATCACTGCTTTCAAAGAACCAGCAACCTTTCTTCCCTGCTGTACCCTTTCAAGCACTTAACCCTCCAAACCTCCATCCTTACTCATCACACTACCCAAGCACTTAAACGTACTCACATTTTCCAATTCCTCACCATCCAACCTCACTGTACATTCACTGACTTCACCTCTCTCAAAGACCATCACCTTACTCCTCCCTACATTCACGTTTAGATTCCGTTCCTTACACACTCTCCCATATATATATATATATATATATATATATATATATATATATCTTCTCACAACATTCATCTAGCCAGCTTAGCTCGATCTCTTGTCAGTTCCCTTGCCTCACCGACTTCCAAACCTCTCTTCCTCACACACTTGTCCACCATATCCCTCCACCTTCCCTTTGGCCTACCTCGCCTCCTCCCTCGTTCAAATTCGCTCAGATATGCCTTTTTCACCACTCTATTGTTATCCATTCTCTCCACAAGACCATACCATCTCAGTACACTCTTCGATTTTGGTGTCCACAGACTTTCTCACTCCTCATCTTTCACGAACCACATTATTTCGTATCCTATCCACTCTCCGTACTCCACATACATTCCTCAACAGTCTCATCTCCACTGCTTTCACTCTTGACTTTTCATTTTCGTGCCACACCATAGTCTCACATCCATATGTTAAAGCTGGCATTAACACCCTTCATGTAAGTCTCGTGCAGCTGCAACACTCAAGCCTCTGTTTCTTATCAAGGCCTTCATAGCACCAGCAACCTTCCTTCCTTGTGTCACTCTATTTTTCACTTCTTTTGCACATTTTCCTCATTTTTCTATCACTGTACCCAGGTATTTGAACTCTCCCACCAATTCCAGTCTCTCTCCATTCGCTGTAACATCACACTGGGAGTCACCTTCTTTCTCGATTACCATCACTTTACTCTTGTCTACATTTACTTTCAAGGCACGACGCTCCCAGACATCAGCAAAACTCTGCGCTAGTCTACCACGTTCTTGTTCGATATATGCAAGTAGCACTGCATCATCAGCATACAACAAATTTGAGATATTCCATCCATCAACATTCATTACCAACGCCATCCCTGTCTCCATTACTCGTGTATTTACTTCTCTCATCAGCTCATCAATACACAGTATGTATTGAACAACCATAGGGACATTAGCAACCTGTTCGCACGTCCACAATGATCGTGAACCATTCACTTAGATGCCCATTAACCCTTACTAATGTTTCGCTACCATCATAAAAACTCTTGACGGCACCTAGCAGCTCACCACCTACACCGAACAGCTATCTATCTCTGTCTATATACCTAGGCTGCTTCTCCCAAGGAGAGGGAGGTAGCCGAGACAGGACGACACACTCCCCATTTACTCATCCATTCAAACACATTCATTCGCATCTTAGCCCCAAAGGGGAGAACGGACAGATCCTCACCACACCACACCGCACAAGGGTCAACTGCGCAATGCAATCAGTGACATCCGCAGCAGGGCCCGACAGCAGAACTGGTTTACCCCTGCCACATCATAACAGACCCATCCCCTTACCCGCACCTGACCTGACTAGCTGATCAGACCAAATGCGGGAGAGTATCCCCTCAGGGCTGCGTCATCACTTATTCATTCACAATTTCTCTCCATTTATTTCTGTCACGCACAGCCACTCTTCCTTGCTCAACAGACATCCCTCTCGCATCCAGCGCTCTCTTTACACTGTCCATCCATCCTATTCGTGGTCTTCCTCTCAGCCTTACACCTCTCACATCAGATCTAGTTATCTTTTTCACCAATCGCTCATTATCCATTCTCTCCATATGCCCAAACCATCGCAACACCCTCTGCTCAACTCTACCAGCCATCTCCCGAACAACTTCAGTTCTCCTTCGCACTTCATCATTTTGCAGCCGATCCATACGCGTCACTCCACACATACTCCTCAGACACCTCATCTCCATTACATTCAAACTTTTCCTCTCTGCTACACCCATATTCCATGTTTCAGCCCCATATAACGCAGTCGGTACCACAACACCCTCATACAGCCTTCTCTTTACATCCATTCTAAGCGAACGACATTTAAACACTTTTTTCATTCCTCCCAGCACCTTTCCTACTTCATTTATTCTAAACTTCACTTCTGCATCTATTCTTCCATCCACAGCAACATGTGACCCTAGATATTTAAAACAATCTACCTCCTCAAGCAACTCACCATTCAAAACTATATTCATCCCCCTACCATCTATCAACCTCGTACACTTCACCACTTTACTCTTATCCTCATTTACTTTCAATTTCCTCCTTTCACACACCCTTCCAAACTCCTCTACCAACTATCTCAATCTCTCCTCTGAATCAGTCACCAGTGCAGTATCATCTGCAAACAGCAGCTGCTTCAGATTCCACTCTCCACCATCAACATTCACCAGACTCAGACCTCCACCTAAAACTCTTGCATTCACCTCCCTTACAACACCATCCATGTAAATATTAAACAACCAAGGCGACATCACACATCCCTGTCGCAGCCCCACTCTCACGGGAAACCAATCACTCACAGCATTTCCCACTCTTACACACGCTCTACTATTTACATAAAAACTTTTCACCCCTTTTAGTAACCTACCTTCAAGTCCATACAATCTTAAAACAGTCCACAAAGTCTCCCTATCAATTCTATCATGCGCGTTCTCTAAATCCATAAATGCCCAAAACACATCCTTGCCTTTCGCTAAATACTTTTCACACACTTGTCTCACAGCAAACACCTGATCAACGCATCCCCTCCCTCTCCTAAAGCCACACTGCTCATCACCAATCACTCCCTCTGTACCCTCTCTAACTCTCATAATTAACAGTCTACCATACACCTTACCTACAACACTCAACAGACTTATACCCCTAAAGCTAGTACATTCATACTTATCACCCTTGCATTTATACAACGGGACCACACAAGCACTTGCCCAGTCAACTGGCACCATACCTTTCACAAAGCACACATTCAACAATCTTACTAACCAGTCAACAATAACTCCACCACCCTTCAGGCATTCCACAGCACACCCATCCATACCTGCAGCTTTCCCTGTTTTCATCTCCTTTACTGCCTTCTCCACTTCCTCCTTCGTACAGCACATTCGCAAAACCTTTCTCAATCCTTCTCTGTATTGTCGTATGTTTTTTCCAGATCCATAAACGCCATAAACACCTAATAGTCCTTTTCACAAGCCTTCTTCAATATCTGACTCAGAGCAGATATTTGATCCACACATCCTCTGCCACTCCTAAAGCCATCCTGTTCCTCACAAGCTAGGAATTCTGATATCTCTCTTACTTTATAATAATTCTTCCATATACCTTCCCTACAACACTAAGTAAACTTATGCCATGATAATTCTTGCACTCACTTCGCACACCTTCAGTGTTGTCCAGGGGTACAGTCACAGCCTTTTTGCACTCTGCTGGCAAAGCTTCACTCATCCATGCCTTCATACATATCTCCAACAAGCACTTCAATCCGTTCTCTCCGCTACACTTAATCATCTCTGCATACACCTCATCACTCCCAGCTGCTTTCCCATTTTTCAGCCGCTTCACAGCACTCTTCACCTGTGCGAGTGTCACGTTTCCTGGCACTGCACTCCTTCTCTGCGCACCCCCAAAACTAATTATGTTTACAGCCGCTCTGCCTTCTCTATTCCCATTCATCAGGCTTCCAAAATATTCTTTCCATCTTGTCCTTACTTCTATCCCCATGGGTTAATAATATATATATATATATATATATATCTATATAAATATATATATATATATATATATATATATATATATATATATACATAAATAGAGAGAGAGAGAGAGAGAGAGAGAGAGAGAGAGAGAGAGAGAAGAAACTTACGAAAGCATCACTGTACTCGTTTACCCGATTCATTTGACTTTAACAGTATTAGATGACTTCAGTTAACACTTCATTTTTTAGGACAGGTTAAATTATCCGACCCCGTCATAACAGAATATGTGAGTGTGTGGTATGAGTGTGTGTATGTCTGTTCTCTTCACCCAACAGTTATAATGTTCTGAGCTAGACAACCACACTAGGTCTGGGTGACGGGGAACACCAGTATGTAATTAAGCCTTTTTAATTTGGAATCGTTAAATATATTGCCTGACTTGTAGAACTTTGATAATCTGATATTTAGTTGAAATGTAGTTCTGTATTATACCTGTGTATCGTTTCTCAGCTTTTATCTGTTATTAAAGGAGTTATGTGATAACAGAGATTCCTGATGATGGACTGCTGGTGGTGGAGAGAGTGGCGGGGATGGGATGGTGTTATGGATGGGATTGGTAGAGATGGTGGTTGTGGAGGGAGCGGTGGTAATGGAGCACGTGCTGGTGGTAAGGGCGCCGAAAGTTGGGGGTCAAGGGGGTAGTTGTTCTCCTGAAATTATAGTGGGGAGACAAACAGGTGTTTTTGCCTCACCTTCCTATAGTGAAATGCTTCCCGCGGTACTGGGTGGTGGACTGATGGTGATATATGTGGTGGTGCAGGAGGGAGTCATGGTGATGGAGGGAGTGGTAGTGGCGAGCCGTGATGATGAGAGACTTTTCTTACTTCAGAGTAGTATTGATCCCTTGTCGAAAACAAGGGAATTATTTACAAAGGGTGAAAGGAGACTCGACTCTCAATGCCCTTTCTCCACCGCTAAAGAAAGTAAACCAGGCGGGGTATGTGGTTTCTCTTGCTGCTCTGATTATAGTGATAAGGCAGAGAGAGAGAGAGAGAGAGAGAGAGAGAGAGAGAGAGTACATAGAAAATTCAGTAGGACTGCTGGCCCATGAGTAGTTTATCTGTTGGAAATAATGCTACTTCTGCTAAGATCTAACCAACGTCTGAGAGAAAAGAGTAGAAAAGAAGAAGGCTCTACCCCACCCACCACATCATTCGGTTAAACCGGCAGGAAAAAAATCGAAAAAAAAGCCATGCTTGTTAAGAAGAACAAATAAGAGAAGCAGAAGAGGAACGACTATTCACTATAAAAGAAAGCAAGTACAGTCACTAAATGTTATCTTTGTTAAGCAAACGTCTTACGGCTGTCAGTATACACTTCACCCTGGAATTAAACAAGACACAGTTAGTTACAGCCTATGGTCTCAAAATATATGTCTGGCCGAATTTTCAATGTATCAACATTTTTTGCAGTAACTGCTGTTGCTGGTTGCCTATTCCATGGTTTTACTATGAGAACATTAATTTTCCCCTGTAGTAGTGCTGCATCTTCTGCCTTTGAATTTCATTTCAGTATTTCTGGTCACAGTGTCATTCTGTATTTCGAATAAATTATCATATCTAACGTCGTCAAATTTGTTAAGATTAAAAAAATATATACTGTTTTAGATCTCCGAGTCGTCGCTTTTGAGAGAAAATATATTTTGTGTCTTGTTACTCTTCGCAGGATAAAGTTTGCAGCGATGGGATCATACTTGTGGCTCTGCGTTGTCCTCTCCAGAATCCATCTTCGTCCATAATAAGATTCAGGGACCATCGCTGCTCACAGTATTATGGGTGTAGTCTAACTAATGACGTATAGAACATAGAAATTACATCGGGTGTTGTATCGCCAAAGTTTCAAATGCAGCCGAGTATTCTGTTTTATTACTGGCTGCTATACACTGTTTGTAGTTTTTGAGATTGTTACAAACAACAACTCCTAAATCCATCTCGTCCTTTACTTCCGTCAGTGGGGTACTGAACATATGGTATTCATATTCAATGTTTTTGTCGCCAAAGTGCATCACCGAAAGAGAGAGAGAGAGAGAGAGAGAGAGAGAGAGAGAGAGAGAGAGAGAGAGAGAGAGAGAGAAAAGAGAGAGAGAGAGAGAGAGAGAGAGAGAGAGAGAGAGAGAGAGAGAGAGAGAGAGAGAGAAGTAGGTGGAGGAGGGGAAAGGGGGAGAGAGGGATGGAGGGGGAGGTGGAAGGAGAAGTACAGTGAAAGAAACTGAAACATATTTAGAGACAAGAAAACTTAAGTCAATGAAAAGGGCTAAAAGTAAAAGTGTGGAGGCAGAGGGAAGTAGGAGCGTCCAGACTGAAAAAACTGGCGATATGCAAGAATGATATCCGTAATGAATCACAAATTAAGTATATAGCATTTAATCTTCAATATTTCCTGCAAGTAAAAATATATTGCCAATTACTCTAAAATAAAAGAGCTTGACCATGAGCTGTATTGAGCTAATGGCTTTGAAATGAAATAAAAAAAGCACTTTTCTGAGCTTAACTTGATAAGGCCTGTGTTGTGGGGCGCATGTAAAGTGGTGAGAGAGAGAGAGAGAGAGAGAGAGAGAGAGAGAGAGAGAGAGAGAGAGATTTTAATGGAGGTACAAAGAGGTTGCAGAAGGAAAAGTTAGTTGTGGCGTTGCTATTATCGGCACATGTTAATGCACTGCAGAAAAAAAAAATCATCTTTCAAGTTTCTGTACTCTGAAGTGTTGGTTGTTAGCCCAAACCAGCCCAGCCCAGCAGACTTAGTGTACGGACATCCTCCCTCTCTCTGGTTCTGTCTGCCTCCTGCAACTCCTTTTCTGAGTTGTCACTGCCTGATTTGTTTTTCTAGCTAAAGTCTGCTCTGCGAAAGTTGGTACCTGCTAATGTCCGTTTCTCCTGAAGGTGGCTGCTGCTATCACGGTGGCCTCAGATTCATGTGGATGTAAATCTGACGGATAGCGGAAAACCAACCACTTATAACTGTACATCCTGTTATTATCAGTAATGGATTATTCTTTGTTCCTTCATTTTCCCGTATTTATAACAGATGTGGTGGGAGAAAAAGTTAGGCATGTTAAATTCATGTTTCGTTAATGAGCCTATAGCTAGCTGTTGAATTTATGTTGTTTGTCTGTGAAGGAATGAACCTGTGAACACGAAGTATCTGAGAATGTCTGTCGAAATGGAGTGATTGGTATAAGAAAGTGGCTTAAGGATGAATTTGAGGTTTACATATGTTTGCCTGGAGAGAATAGAATGATAGTTAATTATCCTGAAGAAGCAATCTTTCTGATCTGTATAAGTCCCTGTAATAGTGCGCGCGCGCGCTCGTTTGTGTGTGTGTGTGTGTGTGTGTGTGTGTGTGTGTGTGTGTGTGTGTGTGTGTGTGTGTGTGTGTGTGTGTGTGTGTGTGTGTGTGTGTGTGTGCTGAAGCTGGATTGCTGTATGGCTGATTTTGAAGTGAAGTTATCGCTATGCTGTCGGTTTAGGATTGTTTTAGCAGGATGTTAGGTGGAATAGCGTGGCAAAAACAAAAAAAACAAAAAAACTAAGAAGTGACGATGAGAAATTCAACTCTTGTGGGGACGTCAATGGGGTCTTCAGAATCGTTGGCTTCTGTTGATCACTTGGACATGTCTACTGTACGTGTAAGAATGATAGCTAGCGACCTCTTGTCATTGTCTTGTACATTTGAAATAAAAATGACGTTGATCAGATACATCTCGGTAGTTGTGGCGAAATTATTATTTGTTGCTACCAGTGTTGTTCTTAATGGGACTGATTCATGTTGGAAACATCTAGATTAAGTCAGCTTTGAAGGGTGTGTTAAGACTTGGAGTATTTGGGCCGAAACCCATGCCTGAAAGTCGTTCAGATGGATCTGGGGCCTGAATTTCTTTATCCCGGCCAGCCGATGACGTACTGGATAGTATCTCCAGATATTTCTATCCACTTCAGGAGAAATTCTTCAAAATAAAAGGTCACAACTAACCTTCATTAGCTCCTTCACAACAAGGCACTATTCCTAGAGTGAAAATAACCGACTGGAGAAGGCAAGAATAAAAAAATTAACGTCACCTGATTTACCGGGCTAAGAGAAAGCATTTCCATGAATTCAGTGCTGTGTACAACAGTGATAATGGTCATTTATTTGGGCTGATTGGCGAGATGATGATGACTTACTAAACACTGGAATTTAGTCGTAAGTCAAAGGCGAAAATTTGGTTTAGGGTATGCGTTAGGTAATCTACGTAATTTGATCTTTTTTTTTTTCTAACTGTAAGATAAATGGAGCAGATGTTTGTGCCTTCTATAGTGCTGCTGATTGATTTTATATATATATATATATATATATATATATATATATATATATATATACCTGAGGCGACTATCCTGTTTTGTGGGATGGTATTTTGTTGTTTACAGATGAATATTAACTTAGTGTAGCGTGTGTCGGTTTATATGAGAAAGGGATGGTTCTGTCACGGAACAATATGGTTCCTTGGGCTGGTAGAAATGGTCAGCTTTTTTTTTTTTTTTCGATCGTCCTACAGTATCTTTCACTGCTGTTTGTCTGTTGTATCAAGTGTATAAATTACTTTTCCACTGGTCTTGTATTTGCTCACCCTCTTGACAGTTTAAGATGCCTAATTTTTTTGTTCCAGACAGAGCTAGATGAATGATTCTTCATAACCTCCTTCTTCCTCTGGTGAACTGTTGGCTGTGGAGGAAGATGTTATACTACAATATATATGCAGTGCCTCCCACAACACAATGTGGCGCTTCATCTCCTATATTCAGTCATCATGTCAAACATATCTTGGATTTTCCTCATGGTTATCATCTAGAGCTAGTTTAATTTCTTCCTGTTCAGCTCGAAAATCGCTTGTTGAAACTCTTGGCATGTGTGACCGAAGCGCACGCCATTCACGTTAATTTATGTCATTTATATGTGATTTTCTCAAATTTTGCTAATGCATGCCGTGGAAGTCGTCGGTCTGTTATCCCGCTGCGCCACACCGTTGCTTATCTTTTTTTCTCGTTATCTCTAAAATGTGTTGGGGTACCAGTGCCACCTCTACATATATTTTCTTTAGCTTCATTAAACATCTTCAACACTTAGCGAATTAAAGACATACGGCATATTGGAAGGAATTGAAATATTGATGGATTGAGGGACACAAGGAGTTTGAGGGATAATGAAATGAATGCAGAAGAAAGTAGGAGAGTTAAAAACGAAATGAGAGAGAGAGAGAGAGAGATAAGGTGTTACAGCAGGAAGGGTAGTGTCAAAGGTTGTGTGAGAGTGTGAGAGAAACGGCGTGTGTGTGAGAGAGAGAGTGAGAGAGAGCGTGATTGACCTTAGCATCGTCTCTCTCTTATTGATCCAGCCTTAGATGGTGAATAAATCATGGACCCGCTCCCATTCTTCCTGCCCGACACACCTGCCCCACACCTGCCCCATACCTGTCCCATAACTGCTCCACACCTATCCCACTCCTGCTCCACACCTGCCCTATACCTGCCTCACACATGCCCCACATCTTCTCTACACCTTCCCCATATCTGCCATACGTCTACCCTACAACTGCCCCATATCTGCCCCTCATATGCCTTATGCCTACCTCACACCTGCCCAATACCTGTCCCATACCTGCACCCACCTGCCCCACATCCACCTCACACTTGCCCTACACTTCCCCAAGCCTGTCCCATACCTACCTCATACCTGACCCAAACCTGTACTATATCTCTCCCACACCCGTCCCACAGCTTCTCTACACCTTCCCTACATTTGCCAAACATCTGCCCCACACCTGCTCCACACCTACCATACTCCTGCCTCACGCTTGACCCACATCTGCCTTATACCTGCCCCACACTTGCCCCATACCTTTCCCATACATGCCCTACATCTGCTTTACACCTGTCCCATATCTGCCCTACAGCTGTCCCATACCTGCCCCATACTTGTCCCACACCTGTCCTATATCATTCATACTCCTGTCCCACACCTACTCTACACCTGCCCCACATCTGCGTCATACTTGCCCCACACCTGTCCCATACCTGCCCCTGCCCCCTACGTGCTTCACACCTGTCCCCACACCTGCGACACATATGTTCAACGCCTGCCCCATAGCTGTCCTACACCTTCTTGACATCCGGTCCATACTTCTCTACTTACCTTGTAACTCCTGACACATCTATGTCTTCATACATTCCTTGGACACCTGTTACACATACCTATATTAAAGCCAATGATGCTGTCCACACACTTAACATACCTGCATTTACTTTTCCTCTACCTGTTGATACCTTCCCACACACCTGCCTATACACCTGCCTACACGTATTAATGCACCTGTCCCAAATGTTTGCCTGTACATCACTGTTTCTACACAGGTCTTAATCAACTCAAACCTGCCCGCACTCCTGTGAGGAATTTCTGCACACATATCTTTTGTCTTCACAACAATGTCCTCACATCATTGTACATTAGCCTTCAAACCTGTGACTACCCTCTCTTCACCGTCAAACATTAGTCTCTATAACTTTAGCTCATGTTTTCTCTGTTCACTCAACCAGCAGAGCAGGGCTGCCCTTTATTGCCGCTACACCTGCCACGCTCCTGCTTTTACTAACCAACACCATGCTATTACCTGCCAATAGTCCTGTCACACATCTGCCTTAATATTTAAAAACAACTGCATTTATTTGGTAACATGCCTGCCTGTACTTGCCAGCGAAGGTGTCATTCACACTTACTGTACCTTCACTTGACAACACACATATTTTTACTTGTCAACAGACCTGCCTGCCTTGCCAACAGACTTGCCGCAGATCTGCCTTTATTTGCCAACACACACGCCTTTACATGCCAACACACTTGCCCTTATCAACCATCATTTCTTCCTTTACTTATCAAAACACAAGCTTATATTTCCCAACACGCCCGCCTTTGCTTGCCCTTACTTACCAACACACCTGCCACACATCTGCCTTTATTTACCAAAAACCTGCTTGTCGCCGGTTTTCATTTCCGGTGTTGT
>NC_137023.1:33025963-33150963 GCF_032717465.1 Coenobita brevimanus | reverse complement strand
TGTTTACTGTATTATCACTCTCTCGCCTCTCTTTCCTCCCTCCTTATACTCCTAAAATTGTATACTACAATGCTATAGTATAATAGCAAACTCTACTATCCTGCCTCTCTCTCTCTCTCTCTCTCTCTCTCTCTCTCTGTCTTCTCATTGGGTGTCCCAGCAGCACAAAAATAAGGGAAAATTCCTCGCTCTGTCTCGCTCATGGCATGAGTAATTCAAATTTCTGTTTGACTCGACATCGAGCGGAGGCTGCTGAAGGTGGCCTTTAATTGCGTGAACAATAAACATCAGTAATTACCGGGACTTCATCCCCTACTAGCCACGGCGGGGTGGTGTGCCTTAACCCTTCAGACTGCCAGACCTCCATTTGCTTACCTCCCACCCCACCCCCACACATACATGCACACGAGGTGATTTCTACCCACATAAATTTCGGTAAACGGTTAAAGATGTGATCCTATGCATCTAATTAGCCGTAATGGTTGTGTTGACGCGATTTGTACTGTGTTTGCCCCATTTTTTTTGTTTTACGTGGAGGATTTTCTGAACTGTCGATATTTGTGAATGATATTAGCTATATTGATCCAAATTACTCATCAATGATCTGCTACACTGGGAGAAAGAAGTTGCAGAGTCGCCGTTCCGTCATGTCTGATGTTGATCTTATACAGTATGTCAGATGTCCTCTTACTGTACAGTTTTCGGTTCAGAACAGGTTTATTTCTTGGAATGGGTCAAATCAAGATTTGTGACTTTGGCAGCAGGTGTGTGGCTCTGTTGTACGTTCGTACAACCTCTCTTTATATTGTTCTTCATTAAGCAGTAGCACCAGAGCTGAACAGTATGTGTTGAGGGGTATATTCCCATAATTATGACAGCGTGGGGATGTAGAGGACATCTGCTTTGGAAATTTGAATTGTGTGAGATTCCTTGTCCTGTAATTCAACGGCCCGCAACACCGTTGCAGCTGTGCTTCGCCAATTAACACAGACTACTCTTTCGGTTTGTTTGGTTATTCCCAACGTTCATTAAAACAGCTGCAGATTTCGAACTGATGCTGGTACTATATTATATCATACCTGGACAAGACTTTTTAACTGCTCTGCAAGTCTTAGGGTATGACAGTCACAAAAAGTTGAATAATGAGTTCTTGTATGATAAAAAACTTAGCATACAGTCAATGTAAAAGACTCGAAGCATTCATGTTTGTATATATATATATATATATATATATATATATATATATATATATATATATATATATATATATATATATATATATATATATATACACACACACACACACAGTGTACTGGTACTCTGTTTGTAGAGTAGCTCTACACTGAGTGGCAACCCAAATGATTTCCTGTAAGCCAGGAAAGCATTTACAACGCTGGGTGGTAACCTTATAACAAACCAACACATGTTCCCTACGTGACAACAAGTGGGTTGGCGGAGGGTTAGTGCACCTCCCCGGATGACAACTAACTAAAAATACAAACAGGAAGCCTCGGACCAGGATTGACCAAAAAGTGACGACTAAGGACTGAACAAAGGACATGGTACGGGATACCTACATGGAATGTAAGGGGTGCGAATGATGAGGTGAAAGAAAGAGAGATTGTGCAGGTGCTTGAGGGTGCAAAAGTGGATGCATGTGAATTAACTGAAACTATATGGGGAGGCGACAGTGTGAGACAGTGGGAGTATGGATGGGGTACATGTGTGGGAGTAGGTGAGAATGAGAGGGCAAAGAAAGGACTGTGTATTGTTGTGAGTAACAGATGGAAGGAGAATATAAGGGAGTATGGATCAGTTGTCTGATAAATTACCAATATGCTGGGAATCGAACCAAGGACTCTCAGGTGAGAGCCAGGCAGCATACCACTACACCACGACCTTGTAAAAGTTAACTCACGTTGTCACAATCTTGTAACCAACGTCCCTCCGCCCCCACTGTGGACATCAAGAGGATGAGTTAACCCCCTGGCACTCATCCTCTTGATGCCCACAGTGGTACAAGATTGTGACAACGTGAGTTAACTTCTACCTGGTCGTGGTGTAGTGGTATGCTGCCTGGCTCTCACCTGAGAGTCCCTGGTTCGATTCCCAGCATATTGGTAATCTATCAGATGATTTTTCCTGTATACAGTACAGGTTTCTCTCTTCATGGATCAGTTGGCTCAAGGATTGTGTGGGTAAGATTAAAAGTTGGACTACAAATGTGGGCGATTGTGTGCGTGTATGCACCAGTGCAAGATCGTGCAAGCAGAGTGAGAGAAGAGTTCTGGACAAATGTGGAAGCGTGCATGGAAAAGTTTGAATGGAATGAGAGTGTTTTTGATCGGAGATATGAATGGAAAAGTAGGAAATGTGAAGGTGGATGAAGTAGTTGGTGAATGGGGTGTGCCTGCAGAGATGGATGAGAATGGCAGTGCTTTAGTGGACATTTGTGCTGGGAGGGGGTTGGTGTTAGCCAATAGCCTCTTCAGGCACAAAATGATCCATAGGTATATGTGACGAGTGGCGAGAAGGGTGGGTGGTGAACTGATTAAACAGATGGCAGTTATTGACTACCCAGCATGTGTGTGTGGATGACAGGATGAAAGGGTGTGTAATGGATGCAAAAGTATATAGAGGTTAGGGGAGTGGACTTTCTGACCACCACTTTAGAATCAAAGTCCAAATGAAATAGAGCAAAAGATGAAGGGAAGGACAGGAGGAAGTAGTGCATGCAAGGAGGGTGGAATGGTAACATAGGGATGGCAAAAAGGTGGAATAGAAGAGGGAAGTGAAGGAGCGATTGGGTAAATATGGATTGGAGCAGATGGGGGACGTGCAAGCTGTGTGCAAGATATTCACAGAAGAAATCCGTGCAGCTGGTGAGGTGGTGTGTGGGGTAAAGAGAAGACGAAAGGGGGTGCACGGAACAGCATGGTGGACTGAAGAGGTGAGAGAGGCTATGGCACAAAAGCAGAAAGCATATTGTGAGTGGATGAGAAACAGAGGCGTGGAAGAAGTTGAGACACAGAAGAGAGAATTATATGCGGAGACGAAGAGAGAGGTGTAGAGATTAGTAAGAGAGAGTAAGAAGAGAGTGGAGGAGGAATTTGGAAGGAATTCGAATGTAAAGTGGAGGGAATTAAGAAAATGTTCTGGAAAGAGGTAAAGAGAGACAGCATGCCAAAGAAGTTAGTTGCAGAGAGAAAGACCAAAATGGCAGATTACTAGTGGAGAAGGGAGAAAAAGTGAGCATGAGTAGATGGAGAGAACACTTTATGGCACTGTTGAACATAGAGAATGAAAGTCATACGAGTGTACGTGGCTGGGGAATGGCTGGGGGACGGAAGGATTTGAGAAGAGAGGAAGAAATCAGTAAGATGGAGATTGTGGAAACAATGAAGAAAGTTAAAATGGATAAAGCCCCAGGAATTGATGGAGTGTGTGGTGAAATGCTGAAGCATGGGGGAGAGATAGTAGTAAAATGGATGTGGAAGATGTGCAAATTGGCCTGGGAGGAAGGTAGAGTCCCGGAGGATTGAAGTCAGGTATAATTGTTCCCCTGTACTAGGGAAGGGGGAGGGGGAAGGGTGTGGTAGTCGTATGGGCATTTGTCTTCTTAGTGTAGTAGGAGGGGTGTGTGGTGGGATGCTTATTGGCAGAGTTGGGGATGTAACAGAGGAATTAGTTGGGGAAGAACAGGGAGGTTTTTTAATAAGGGAAGACATTGTGTAAATCAGATAGTCATTCTTAGATCTTTAGTGGAAACGTTTCTAGAGAAGGGAAAGAAGTTGTTTGCGGCCTTCACGGATTTGGAGAAAGCATATGACAGGGTGGATAGACAAGGATTGTGGAAAGTATTAAGAATATATGGAGTAGATGGGAAGTGTTCAATGCCGTGAAGAGCATGTATGAGGGTGCTAAGGCTGCAGTGGATGTGGATAGTGAACTGAGTCAAATTTTCTGTTTGAAGGTTGGATTGAAGCAGGAATGTATCATGTCTCCATGGTTGTTCAGTCTGTATATGGATGGGGTTATAAAAGAGATGCAAGGTGGGGCAGTGGATGTTTGAGCGGCCCTAATGAGAGAGGGCATTGTTTGGAAACTACCTGTACTGTTGTTTGCAGATGATACTGTGTTGTTAAGTGAAGACGAAGGGGAGCTGCAAAGCTTGGTGGATGAGTTTGGGAGACTGTGTAAGAAACGGAATCTCAAGGTGAATGTAGGGAAGGGTAAAGTTATGGTCTTCGAGAGAAGTGAAGTCAGTGAATGTACAGTGAGGCTGGGTGAGGAGGAAACGGAAAATGTGAATGCATTTAAGTGCTTGGGTTGTGTGATGAATAAGAATGGAAGCCTAGAGGGTGACGTTCTTGAAAGGGTACAACAAGGAAGAAAGGTTGCTAGTTCCTTGAAAGCAATGATAAGAAACAGGAAAGTGGGCATGGAAGAGAAAAAGTTACTATATGACAGTATTGTGATACCAACTCTAACGTATGGAAGTGAAGCTTGGACCTTGTTGGAGGGACAGAAGTCATGAGTGAGAGCAGTCATGAAAGGAGCATGCGGAGTCACATGGAGAAGCAGACTGACAAATGAGGAAGTGAAGGAGTTTTGTGGTGTGGATGTGGATGTGATAGGAAGCGTTAGGAGAAACGCACTGAGGTGGTTTGGCCATGTGGAGGGGATGGAGAGTGAGAGACGGACGAGGAGAGAGCATGTGGGTAAGATAGAGGGGGGAAGAGGGAGGGGGAGGCCAAAGATGAGATGGAGGGATGAAATGTAGAGGTATGTGAGGGAGGGTGTGTGTGAGCTGGGAGCAGATAAGTGAAATGGCGGAGGACAGGACGACATATAGGCGATTTGTTTGTGGCCACCCCTCATGGGATTTAGGCATCTGGCAATATTTTATATATATATATATATATATATATATATATATATATATATATATATATATATATATATATATATATATATATATATACTCTCTCTCTCTCTCTCTCCCTCTCTCTCTCTCTCTATACAGTATGTACACTCACCATCCACTCACTCGATGTAGTGCTGCTCACGGGTGTCTGCCCTTTCCATTCCTCCTTCCTTCTTTCCTTCCTTCTTTTTCTGTCTTTCGATACTTCATTCTTTCCTCGTCCTTCTGCCTACGGGTGACTTTACACTCCCTCTTCAATCTTTCCTTCCTTCATTCTCTCCTCTTCTTTCTGCCTATAGGTGACTCTACGCTGAGTGACAAGCCAAATGGTTTCCTGTATACCAGGAAACCATTTACTACGCAGGGTGGTAACCATATAACCAAATTATGGCGCCTGGTGGTTTAAAGGGTAATTATGGCACTCAATCGGATTGAGCCGGTGAAGGTTTATATCCAAGGGATGGTTGGGGATTATTGCTCATGTAATGCCACTCAGGGATAAATGAGGCTAGTCACTCTCATCTTAAATGCCAAGACCAACTTGCCTAGCCCCGGGGTCCTACGCTCCTCATAGGGCAACGTAAGATTGGATGATGAATTGATATATATATCTATATATCAATATCTATATCTATCTATCTATTTATCTATTTATATAATTTATTTATTCCAGTACTCCAGCTACGACCTGTAGGTACCATAAGCCACTTTCTATATTTGTTGCTTGTGTGTGTGTGTGTGTGTGTGTGTGTGTGTGTGTGTGTGTGTGTGTGTGTGTGTGTGTGTGTGTGTGTGTGTGTGTGTGTGTAGATAGTAACCAAGGTAATGCAGAACATCCACCACAAAAGTAGGTCATTTGTAACTTGTTCTTTTTCGTATGATGTCACTTTTGCATCATATATCGGCGAATTTTCTGTTTGATTTCATCATTTTTAACTATCATTTCTTACATTATGATGGTTAACTCATGCAATACTTTGTTGTTTGTCTTACCGCAGTACAGTACTGTCCATACGTATATCAGCTGCAGAGTTACGGTACGTGTATTACTGTACTGTAGTTTCTAAGTGTTCAGTGCCACGGCCTCCCATCCTCCCAAGGAATAAATGATACTGCCAGCCCGAAACCTTTTCACTGGCTATTCAGCCAATCACTTTATTCAGCTGTAAAAATTACTCACGATGTACATAGCCTTCTCTCTCTTGCATGAGATGGCTGTAAACCTTTCTGCAAAATTCTGTTTTGGATATCTGAGTAAATAGCAAGTGCTGCTTAGCATGAGTAGTGGCTCTCAAAGAGATTATTTAAATTTCGAGTATGTTGGGCATGAGAACTGCATTTTCAGCCTGTGATCTGACCCTTTCATTAAGGCAAAGTTGTCACCATTTTTATCTCTAATATATGATAGTCTATGCCTTACCTGCGTGTATCTTAACTGCTGGGGCAATATCATCATTTGCAGTAGTGCAGAAACCTGCATTCCTGAAAAGTAAATATAAAACAGGAGGCCGCATAGGAGTCTTGGGGAGCTTTAAATATTCTAGAGAATTACTTTGGGTCCGAGCACAAGAGGAGGAGGAGGGGAGGGAAGGAGAGAGAGAGTGGAGCTGAGAGGGATGGAGGGTGGGAGATAGGGGGAAGAGAGAGAGAGAGAGAGAGAGAGAGAGAGAGAGAGAGCGGGTGGGAAGAAATACACACACACACACACACACACACACACACACACACACACACACACACACACACACACACACACACACACACACACACAGCCAAGTAAACATTCATGCATATTTATACATACATACTCGTACATGCATACTCACGCATGCAGAGAGAGAGAGAGAGAGAGAGAGAGAGAGAGAGAGAGATGGGGGGGGGGAACAGGATGAAATGAGAATTCAGTGGAGGAGAAAAGATGTACAGAGAGAGCGTAGAAGTAAGAGAAAATATAAGGGGTGCAAGAGAAGGAGGAGGTGCAAGAAAAACAAAGAGTAAAGAAACGGTGAATGAAAGGAGAAGGAGGAATGGGATGAGAGAGAGTCCTGGAAAAAAAAAGATTATTATGGAAGAGAACAGAGGAAGCATATAATGGTTGGAAAATGAGAGAGAGAGAGAGAGAGAGAGAGAGAGAGAGAGAGAGAGAGAGAGAGAGAGAGAGAGAGAGAGACAGACAGACAGACAGAGACAGAGAGAGACTTTAAAAGTGGTAAGAAGTGGTAGGAGAAGAAAGAAGGCAAAGGAGAGTGGGAAAAATAAAAAGGAGAGAAAGAGTGAGCGTCAAAGCTAGTGAAAGTTGGAGGGAAGAAGCCGTTGTTTGCATTATTGAGTGGCGTTAAGTGAGTTGGCCATGAGTAAGCAAGGAAGGGTAGGCAGGCAGGGGGAAACACACACCAATCTGTCGCTTTTAATGACCTACCTGGGTACCTGCCATCTCTTAATACTTCACTCACCTGCTACCTAAAGAGGATATCCTACTTAAAATGTGTCTACTATCACGACAACTTACAGTAAATCACCATTACCACTGCGGCTTCAACTCCCTCCACCACGCCATGCAGCTGTAATCCTCACTACCACCGTAACTTTAATCTTAACTACCAATGAAGCTTACATTTTGTCTTTACTGCCATTGAAATTTCAATTTATTCTGATTCTATTGCAACATAAAACATCTCCACTAACACCACAGAATGGAGTGTAATTATAATCGCATCACAGTCATTGCAACTTAAAATGTTATAATGTTATCTGCAACCATTACTTTAAAAAAAATATTTAAAATAACCACATATTCAATACGACATAAGCTGCCTACACTATCACTTCATCATATAAAAACTCAACTGTGACACCTAATGTAAGGAGGTTATTTGTAGGGCAATGTCCTCTCTGTTTTTATGCAAGAAAGAAGGAACCACAGGCCAGAAGCCCGCACGATTGTTCCTTCCAAGAAAAAAATAAAAACCAAATAACAGAGTAAAATACAAGGTCCGTCCATTTCGAGATGCCTGGACACAGCGTTTAAAAGACTGAAGATCATAGGCAATAGAAAATACAGAAAGAGGAAGACAGTTACAGAGTTGACCTGATGCATACATGAAGAGCTGAGAGAAACGGTTCTCTTGCACTAAAGAGTTGGACAGAATAGGAATGAAAGTATGCTGCTAGACTGGTGCTAAGCGCCTGCCGTAGTGGTGGAGGGATGTTAGCAGACAGTTCAGAGAAGCAGTGACCTTTGAAGTAGCGATATAAATGAGATATAGAAGAGGAGAGTTAATGAGACGAAGAGCCTTTGACTCCACCTTGTTGAGAAAGACCTGTATACGGAAAGCCTCACCACACATGAGAGCTATACACTACATAGGGGCGAATAAAACCCCTATAAAAAGTCAACAACTGCGTAGGGGAAAGAAGACACTTAACATGCCTTCACTATCGATGCAGCTTAACGTGTCTTTACCATTACTGCAACTTAACGTGTATTCATCAACACTGCAACTTAATGTGTCCTCACCAACAATGCAACTTAATGTGTCTTCACCAACACTGCAACTTAATGTGTCCTCACCAACAATGCAACTTAATGTGTCTTCACCAACACTGCAGCTTAATGTGTCTTCACCAGCACTGCAACTTAATGTGTCTTCACCAACGCTGCAACTTAATGTGTCTTCACTACCACTGCAGTTTAACATGTCTTCACTCTCACTGTTACTAAACGTGACTTCATTACCATTGCAACGTAACATGTCCACTACCATTGCAACTTAACATGTCTTCACTGTCACTTCAACTGCTGTTTAACATATCTTCATTCTCACTACAACTTCTCACCTCACTACCAACGCAACTTAACATGCCTTCACTATCACTGCAACATAACATACCTTCGCTACCACCGCAACTTAACATAACCTCACTATCACTGCAACATAACATGACTTCACTATCACCGCAAGTTAACGTGCCTTCACTACCACTACAATCTAAAATGCCGTAACTAGCACTGCATGTTAATATCTCTTCACTATCACTGGAACTAAACATGCCTTCATTACCACTGTAACTTACCATGTCTTCACTAGCTGCGCAACCTATAACGTCGTTACTATCACTTCAACTGAATAAGTCATCATTATCACTGCAAATTAATATGTCTTCACTATCACTGCAACTTTCCATTTCTTCATTATGACTGCAGCTATTCATGACTCTATTGTCTCTGCAAGTTTGCATATCTCCACTCTCACTGCATCTTGACATGTCCTCACTTCCACAGCAACTTTAAATGAATTCACTGTCACAGTAGCTAAGCCTGTCTTCCTTGTCACTGCAGCTGAACATGTCTTCACTATCACTGCAACTTAACATGTCCTCACTATCACTGCGACTTAACATGTCCTCACTATCACTGCGACTTAGCAGGTCTTCACTACAATTGCAACTTAATATGTATTCACTACCATTTCACATTAAATTGTCTTTATTACCACTACACATAAAATGTCTTCACTACCACTGTATCTTAATATGCCTTCACTATCACTTCAACTTAACATGTCTTCACTACCATTGCATCTTAAAATGTTTTCACTATCATTGCATCTTAATATGTCTTCACTCGCGGCAACGTAACATGTCTGCAATATCACGGCAACTTAACTTGTATTGACAAGCACTACAACGTAACAGGTCATCACTATCACTGCATCTTAACTTGTGTTCACTGTTGTTCCCAATTAATTCTTTTCTCTATCACTACATCTTTACAAGTCTTAACTACCAACGCAACAAAACATGCCTTCACTACCACTACAGCTTAATCTGTATTCAGTGCTATTGCAACTTAACATGTCTTCACTATCACTGCAACATAAAATGACTACATTATCACTCCAAGTAAACGAGCCTTACTACCACTACAACCTAACAATATCTTCACGATCACTGCAACAAGACTTCATTATCACTGCATTTAACATGTCTTAACTATCATTGTTTCACTGTCATTGGAGCTCTACATACCTTCACTATCACTGCAACTATTGATGTCTTTATTATCTCTGCAATTTTACATGCCTCCACTCCCACTGCATCGTAACATGTCTTCACCACCACAACAACTTTAGATGAATTCACTGTCACAGCTGCTAAGTCTGTCTTCCTTGTCACTGCTACTGAACATGCCTACACTACCACTGCATCTCAACATGTCTTCACTACCACTGCAGCTTAACATGTCTTCACTACCACTGCATTTTAACATGTCTTCACTACCACTGCATCTTAACATGTCTTCAATACCACTGCAGCTTAACATGTCTTCACTACCACTGCATTTTAACATGTCTACATTATCACTGCATCTTAACATGTCTTCACTACAACTGCATCTCAACATGTCTTCACTACCACTGCAGCTTAACATGTCTACACTACCACTGTATCTTAAAATGTCATCACTACCACTGCATCTCAGCATGTCTTGACTACCACTGCATCGTAACATGTCGTCACTACCACTGGATCTTAACTTGTCATCACTACCACTGCATCGTAACATGTCGTCACTACCACTGCATCGTAACATGTCATCACTACCACTGGATCTTAACTTGTCTTCACTACCACTGCCTCTCAACATGTCGTCACTACCACTGCAGTTTAACAGGTCTTCTTTGTCGCTGCACGTTAAAATGTCTTCACTACCACTGACACTTAATATGTCTTCTCTGTCACTTACACTTAACTCGCCTTCGCTACCATTGCACCTTAAAATGTCTTTCCTATCATTGCAGCTTAATGTGTCCTCACTCTCTGCAACGAATAATGTCTTTACGATCAGTACAACTTAACAGGTCTTCACTTTCACTGTAACATCATGTCTTCCCTGTCACTGCAACCTAAACATGACCTCACTGTCAATGTAGCTTAAGATGAATTCACTCATCGCAATGTCTCAATTACCACTGCAACTTAACATGTCTTCACTATCACTGCAATATAACATGTCTTAAATATCACTGCAACTTAGACATGTTTTCACTGTCACCGCAACTTAATATGCCTTCCCTCCCATTGCAACTTAAAATGACTTCTCTATCACTACTAGGTTTTGTGTATTCATTACTACTGCAGCTTAACATGTCTCAACTATCACTGCAACTGGAACAACATGTCTTCATTCTCACCCGCCCCTCTTCCGGTGATGACCCAACGAGCTGCCTGGAACCACTGTCTGACTCACTTCTTCATTTCTGCAACATTTACGGCCTTTCCTTTAACTTTCTGTTGAACACCATCTCTCCTCCTCTAAACCTCGCCTTCTCTTTTTAACCGAGACTCAGCTGTCTAAGGCAACTGACAGCAAACCCTTTTCTGTTTCCTCCTACTTTCTCTATCCTCATTTCAAAGCCAAAGGTGGCTGTTGTGTATATGTACGCAACGATTTATCTTGCTCTCATGTTCCTGAACTTGATTCTTCTGAATTCTCTACTCTCTAGCTTCATCTCTCCTGTCATTCTCTGATTAAATATATCTGCGCTGTTTACTTATCCCTTAATTCTATCAAAAATTCTTTTACTGTCTTACTTGTACGATGGAACTCATTCTATCCATTTCTCCTTTCTCTGAAATCTCCGCTCTAAATTTCAATCTTCACCACCACCTTTGACTCTCCTCTCCTTTCACTGATCCACCTGGTGAACAAGCCTACATCTTTTCTATCCTTAATGACCTAGAGCAGCTTGTACAGCACCCGCAACCCTGACCGCCTTGGAGAGAGCTTCAACATACTTGACCTCTTCCTTACAACTAATCCTTCTGCTTACACTGTTAATTTTTTCTCTCCGTTGGGCTCCTCCGATCACAACCTTATTACCTTAACCTGTCCTATCTCTCCGGTATGGCTTGTGGACCCTCCAAGGAAACGTCGACTGTGGCACTTTGGAGCTGCGGATTGGAGGCCCTCAGGCAGTACTTCTTTGATTTTCGCTGGAATGATTATTGCTTCCATGGCCAGGAGCCTTCTGAGTGTGCCTTGCGCATTACAGAGGTCCTTTGACTAATGCAAGAAAGCCTTGGTTTAGTCACGCTTGTTCTAATGCTGTCTGCAACAAGGAGAGGGCCTATAAAAGGTACCGGAGCCAACCCACACCTGAATCACATCATTGTTATGTTTCTGCCCGGAATCGTGCTAAGTCTGTTCTTCGTTCTGCTGAATATTTCATCCATACTAAATGTTCTCAACTCTCCAACTCGAATTCTTCCTGCTCCTTCTGGCACCTTGCCAAAAACCTTTCTAACAGCTTTACCTCATAATCCTTCCCTCCACTTTTCTACTCTGATGGCTCTGTAGTTTTTTCTTCTACTGATCAAGCGGTGCCGCTGCAGCTTATAATGAATTCCTAAAACTATTTTACTATCACTTGAATATGAAGAAAATGCTTAAAATTACTTCACCAGGGCAAATTCATGGGAATACTGTACTATCAAAACAACTTCATGGCAATACTAGAGCTGCCCTTAGCGTGATTGTAACGATCATGATGATGGAAGCGGGAGTGGCGGATGGGGTGAAGTGGGAGTATTATCAGATATAAATGCCATCATTCCCGCCTCTTTGATGTAGTGCCAAGATAAATGCAAAGTGATTTAACTGTTATATATGAGAGACTGTCTCTTTGTTGTCTATACGTAACACATTTTACGTATTTCTCATTATTTAAATACGATGACGCCTTAGCAAGTCGCATGGTCACATCCGTTACATTATTACTATTTTTTTTTTTTTTCAGTTAACGCCACATAATTTTAGTCAGCTGAGAGTCAGTCACGGGACCCAGAGACTGTCAGTATGATATCCATTCGTCTTGTCACTGTCACATATACTATTTTATTCCGGCTAACACTGATGAGTATATTTAGCTGATGGTGTCATAGCAGCCTGAGTGGTAAGTTTCGCTCTGGCTTTATTTTACTCATTTTCCCTTTTATTAAATTAGAAACCATATATATATATATATATATATATATATATATATATATATATATATATATATTGTTACATAGCCTATGATTTCATCATCCTTTGTGTAATTCTAACGTACAGAATGCTGCATGTTTGATCACGAGCGTGTTCTACCTCACTCCCCCTCCTCCTCCCTTATAGTAAAGTCGTTCTTTCTGTTGTTCAGAGCAGGATTGTCAACTCTTTGTCCCCATGGCTTCATTTGCGCGTCCTTCTTACAAGTTGTATCAAGCTCTGCCGGCCCCTATATAATGAGCTCAGTCTCTGCATTATTGCCACTTAGATCTACTCCTCATTTTGTTCACATCTCTGTCCTCCCCTGTACAGTTATTATTGTGAGTGCTCAGGAAGTCTCCAAACATCTAGCAGCTGTGTGGTTTGAGTATAACTGTTATTGCATTTTTTCTTATACTGTGTAGCGTGGGGTGTTGATTCTTAGGCCTAGTAAGGTTTTTGTGATTACATATAATGTTAAGTTTGGATGTCAGTCATTGGTAATAATATTTTGTATCTGTAATAATTTATCTTGCATTAACTGAGCATTACCCAGTGTATTTTCATTTTATCAGGGCTGACTTAGATAAATTTACTCTTGCTAATTTCGTGTTAATAGAGGCTATTTGCAGTTAACCATATATTTAATCTGTTTTTTGCCATTACATTATTCTTATGAGTCCTGAATGTTTTGTTGTTAGTTTGAGCATTAAACTTTAACTTGTAATTTTACCTAACTCTTTTGTTTTGAACCTGGAACTTTGCGGGACAGTAGTGATTTTTAGTATTCTCACTTGTAGTGTACATTATCTTTCTCTGTTCCGTAACATAAATTTGGCGACCTCTTATCAGGATATTCAGGATAATATCATAAGGATATTGCTTGATATTTTGTGACTGTGATTTATTCATGATGTCTACTATTACTACGCTTGATGAAGCCAAAGATTTTTTGTCAAATGTGCAAACAGTGTTGGATGTAGAAAACAGAACAAAGAATGAACTTAAGCTTGTTGCTCAACAATTGGGAATTGCAGTTCACTCTCATCATTCTAAAGATCAAATTGTTGACATAATTAATAAAAGCTTGTTTAATGTAACTCCTCCAAATGAGCAAATGCAGATTGAAATAGCTAAGTTACAGCTAGCCCTGCAGGAGGCTCGTGTTTAGGAGGCTGAATTTCAAGCACGTGCTAAGGAGGCTGAGTCTCAGGCTAAGGAGGCGGAGTCTCAGGCTCGCATTCAGGAGGCACAGATACAAGCTCAGGCACAAATTGAACTTGCTAGGATTCAGGAGTAGACTGTAGCACCAGTCGAGCAGGGCAGTACTCCCGAGGTGGATGGAAAGCTGATGACAGGGAGTGCTGGAGCTCCCGTTTCATCAGCCCTCAGGACTAGTTCCTGATCATCCCCCTTTGCTGAACTTTTTCAGTGTCTCAGTTACACAGAGAGTAGGCCAGCATGCTCTCCAGTACAAATTTCTCTAACTATCTTCACCAAACTACATGCACAGTACACACTACACTTCCTATTCAAAATTTACCAAAAATGGCATCGTTTTATCAAGCCTCGGAGTCCCCAGGGGGGGGGACCATAAATGCCCCCACCATCTGCCCCTCTCCCGGTGACGACTCAAGGTGCCTGGAACCACAGTCTGACTCTCTTCTTCTTCATTTCTGCAACATTTGCAGCCTTTCCTCTAACTTTCGCTCTGTTGAGCACCACCTCTCCTCCTCTAAACCTCACCTTCTTTTTCTAACGGAGACTCAGCTGTCTGAGGCAACTGACAGCAAACCCTTTTCTGTATCCTCCTACTTTCTCTATACTCATTTCAAAGCCAAAGGTGGCTGTTGTGTATATATACGCAACGACTTATCTTGCTCTCGTCTTCCTGAACTTGATTCTTCTGAATTCTCCACACTCTGGCTTCGGCTTTCCTGTCATTCTCTGACTAAATATATCTGTGTTTTTTACTTATCACCTAATTCTACTATCAAAAATTCTTCGACTATCTTACTTCTACGATGGAACACATTCTATCCATTTCTCCTTTCTCTGAAATCTCCATTCTTGGAGATTTCAATGTTCACCACCACCTTTGGCTCTCCTCTCCTTTCACGGATCCACCTGGTGAACAAGCCTACATCTTTTCTATCCTTAATGACCTAGAGCAGCTTGTACAGCACCCTACCCGTATCCCTGACCGCCGTGGAGAGAGCTCCAACATACTTGACCTCTTCCTTACAACTAATCCTTCTGCTTACTCTGTTAATCTTTTCTCTCCGTTGGGCTCCTCCGATCACAACCTTATTACCTTAACCTGTCCTATCACTCCGGTACGGCCTGTGGACCCTCCAGGGAAACGTCGTCTGTGGCAATTTGGAGCCGCAGACTGGGAGGCCCTCAGGCAGTACTTCTTTGATTTTCCCTGGAATGATTATTGCTTCCATGGCCGTGAGCCATCTGAGTGTGCCTTGCGCATGACGGAGGTTATTCTCTCGGGCATGGAAGCATACATTCCTTTCTCATATCCTTTGACTAACGCAAGAAAGCCTTGGTTTAATCACGCTTGTTCTAATGCTGTCCACAACAAGGAGAGGGCCTACAAAAGGTACCGGAGCCAACCCACCCCTGAATCACATCATCTTTACGTTTCTGCCCGGAATCATGCTAAATCTGTTCTTCGCTCTACTAAAAATAATTTCATCCATACTAAATGCTCTCAACTCTCCAACTCGAATTCTTCCCGCTCCTTCTGGCATCTTGCCAAAAATCTTTCTAACAACTTTACCTCATCATCCTTCCCTCCTCTTTTCTACTCTGATGGTTCCGTAGCTATTACTTCTACTGATAAAGCAGATCTCATCGCACAGACTTTCTCCTCCAATTCTACCTTAGACGATTCCGGTGCTGTTCCTCCATCACTTCCCCCCTCTGACTTCCTCATGGCTGACATTAAAATTTCTTCAGTTGATGTATTTTCTGCCATCACTGGCCTCAGTACTAACAAGGCATATGTGCCTGATGGGGTCCCTCCTGTTGTTCTCAAGAACTGTGCTTCTGTGCTTACACCCTGCCTAGGCAAACTCTTTCGTCTTTGTCTGTCAACTTGTACCTTTCCTTCTTGCTGGAAGTTTGCTCTCATTCAGCCAGTCCCAAAGAAGGGTGACCACTCCCAACCCTCCAACTATCGTCCAATTGCTTTAACGTCCTGTATTTCAAAAGTTTTCGAGTCAATTCTTAATAGAAAAATTTTAAGGCATCTTTCCTATCACAACCTTCTTTCCGATCGTCAGTATGGGTTCCGTCAGGGACGCTCCACTGGCGATCTTCTCACCTACCTTTCAGACTCCTGGTCATCCTCCTTTCGGGACTTTGGCGAAAGCTTTGCCATTGCACTTGACATCTCAAAGGCTTTCGATCGAGTCTAGCATAAATCTTTAATTTCCAAACTGCCCTCCTACGGTTTCTATCCTTCTATCTGTGCCTTCATCGCGAGCTTCCTTTCTGGTCGTTCTATAGCCGCTGTTGTAGACGGCCATCGTTCTTCTCCTAGATCTATCAACAGTGGTGTTCCTCAGGGCTCTGTCCTATCACCAACTCTCTTCCTTTTATTCATCAATGATCTTCTAAGCTGTACATCTAACCCTATCCACTCATACGCTGATGACTCCACCCTTCACCTTTCCATTCAGTTCCCGCAACGCCCATCTCAACAGTTACTTCAACAAACAAGGGATGAGGCTATGGCACACCTAATGTCTGACTTGGCTCGTATCTCTGACTGGGGTAAAAATAATATGGTTGTCTTTAATGCATCTAAGACTCAGTTCTTACACCTATCAACCCGACAAAATCTTCCACAGGTATACCCACTGATGTTTAACAATATTCACCTTAATCCTGCATCATCCTTGAACATGCTTGGGGTTTCATTTACTCGGGACTTATCTTGGAAAGATCATATTACATCTCTTGTAAAATCTGCTTCCAAGAGATTGGCTGTGCTAAGCCGACTCCGCTCTTTCTTTACCCCTGCGCAATTGTTGACTCTATACAGGGGTTTTATCCGCCCCTGTGTGGAGTACAATTCTCATGTGTGGGGAGGCTCCCCACATACAGCTCTTCTCAATAGGATGGAGTCAAAGGCTTTTCGTCTCATTAACTCTCCTCCTCTTACTGACTCCCTTCAACCTCTGTCTCTTCGCCGCACTGTTGCATCTTTATCTCTTTTCTATCGCTACTTTAATGGTCACTGCTCCTCTGAACTGTCTGCTTGCATTCCTCCACCTCTACAACGGGTGCGTAGCACCTGCCTGGCAGCAAACTCTCATCCTTTTTCTGTCCAACTCTCTAATGCAAGAGTTAACCGTTACTCCCAGTCTTTCATTTATGCAACAGGTCAGCTCTGGAACTGTCTCCCTCTGTCTGTATTTCCTGCTGCCTATGATCTCCAGTCTTTCAAACGCAGTGTGTCCAGGGATCTCAAAATGATCGGATCTTGAATTTGGCTCTATATTATATTTTGTTTTTCTCTTGGAGGGAACTGTTACTGCGGGCTCATGGCCTTTGGTTCCTTCTTCCTCGCATAAAAAAAAAAAAAGAAAAAAAAAGGCAGACCATGAGTATCGCATGAAACAAGGTGGAACTGGATCATCTAGCTCTGATGATTTTGATGTGGCTAAAAATGTTAAACTTGTCCCTCCTTTTAATGAATCTGATTTAACAAAGTATTTTCAGTTGTTTGAGAGGGTAGCTACAGGTTTTAATTGGTCCAAAAAGTATTGGCCAGTACTCCTTCAAACTGTTCTCACCGGTAAAGCTCAAGTAACTTATGCATCTTTGCCTCAAGATCAATCTGATAATTATGATGTAGTTAAGAGCTTGATTCTTAAGGCCTATGAGCTTGTTCCTGAATCCTATAGAGTAAAATTTAGGACAACTTATAAGCAAGATAAGCAATCCCATGTTGAGTATGCAAAAATCAAAGAAGATCTGTTAGAGCAGTGGTTAAATTCTAAGAATGTGGATTCTGATTTTGACAAATTTAAGCAGATGATTTTGCTGGAGGACTTCAAAAGGTGTATTAGTAAAGATGTAAGCCTATATCTTGATGAGAAAAAAATAGATAATTTGTCTGATGCTGCAGTTTTAGCTGATGAATATGTTCTCACTCACAAGAGATAGTCTAAAGAAAAAAGGAAAGCTGAGAGTAAGTATGTTGCCTCTACTCAGAGTACAGGTAACAGGAAAGAGAATAAAGATGATGTTTCTCAGGAAGTAAATACCAGCTTCACCTCTAGATTTCAGAAAAGTAAATGTACTTATTGTAGTAAGCTTGGTCATACTACGGAGAAATGTTTCAGGAGACAGCGTGATGTGAACAAAAAGGAGTCTTTAAATATTCAGTCAATTGGTCTAGTGTCCACCCTTGAGAGTTCCCAGAATTCTTTAACTGAGTTAACTGAACCTGCTTTGAGGGGTAACTTAAATTCTCATGATGGAGCTCCTCTTTTGAGCAGTAACGTGGGTGACACTCTCAAGAGTTCATGTGCTAATTACCTGTCTGATGGTTTTGTCAGTCCTCTGGACAGTAATGATAGGAAATCAGTTAAAATATATCGTGATACAGGTGCTTGCCAATCCCTTATGCTGACCAGTGTTCTAGGCTCTAATGTTAATTCCTCTGATGAAACTGTAATCTTACAAGGTGTAGGGAATAATTACTTCTCTGTCCCTCTGTGCAGAGTGAATTTAGAGTCTGGTTTTGTTAATGGTTCCGTTATGGTTGGGTTGGTTGAGACACTCCCAATGTCAGGTGTAACTTTCTTACTTGGGAATGATATTGGTGGAAGTCAAGTGTGTCCAGCTCCTCAGTTGTCTAGTGAGCCAGTCAATGCGACCCAGGATTGTGATGTCCCTGATGTGTTCTCTGCATGTGCTGTCACTAGGGCTAAGTCTAAAGTTACTGGTGACTTAGAGGATAATGATGATGATGATGTTATCCTAGCTGACACTTTTCTTGCTAATTTGGACCACTCACCAGATGAGGCAGTACCCCGTAGTGTTGATAATTTGTCTCGTCAAGAGTTGGTTGAGTTGCAGGTTGCTGACCCTGAGTTGAAAGGTCTAGCTAACTCTGCTTGCAGTGAGGAAGAGTCAGCCTGTGCTTCTACTTGTTATTATATAAAGTCAGGAGTACTTATGAGGAAGTGGAGACCCCCAGCAGCATCAGCCGACTGTGAATGGGAGGTTGTACATCAAGTTGTCATCCCTCGTGTTTGTAGGCAGGATATCATTAGAGTGGCTCATGATCCAGTTTGGCAGGACACCTTGGAGTGAGGAAGACTGTGGCACGCATTTTGAAACACTTCTACTGGCCAGGTATCTTCAGGGATGTTTCCTGATATTGTAAGTCTTGTCACACCTGTCAAGTTGTGGGGAAGTGTAATCAGACCGAAAAGGTTGCACCTCTAGTTCCCATTCCTCCTTTTGAGGCGCCTTTCACCCGTGTGTTGGTGGATATTGTGGGCCCTCTTCCTAAGACTTCTTCAGGATTTTTTTATGTGTTGACCCTGATTGATATGGCTACTCGTTATCCTGAAGCCATTCCACTTAGAAATATCTCAGCAAAGAACGTGGTTAAGGAAATGCTAGGGTTCTTCACAAAGTTTGGTCTGCCCAAGGAGGTACAGTCAGACCGAGGGAAGTAATTTCATGTCAAATGTTTTCAAGCAGTCTCTGAAAGAGTTGGGCATCACCCAGATCACGTCTTCAGCTTACCATCCCCAGACTCAAGGAGCGTTGGAGAGATATCATCAAACACTCAAATCGATGCTCAAGAAATACTGTTTGGAACATCAGAAAGACTGGGATAAAGGTCTTCCATTCGTTGTGTTTGCCGCAAGAGAATCTCCAAATGAATCACTGGGCTTCTCACCTTTTGAACTACTGTTTGGCCATGAAGTAAGAGGACCCCTTAAGCTACTCAAGGAATGCTGGCTGTCGGAGGAAGATGACGTCAACCTGCTGGAGTATGTGATGAAGTTCAAAGAACGGCTGTCCACTGCTTTACAGCTGGCGAGAGAGAATTTAGGAGCTGCTCAGGAGAAGATGAAAACTTGGTATGATAAGAAGTCCAGGTTACGCCACTTTCAGCCAGAAGATCAGGTTTTGATTCTGCTACCAGTGCATGGGCAACCTCTTCAAGCCAAGTTTAGTGGTCCTTATTTCATGGAGAAGAAACTCAGTGATGTCAACTATGTCATCGCCACACCAGATCGTAGAAAGAACAAGCAACTTTGTCACATCAACATGCTAAAGTTATATCACAGGCGGGACGAAAATAACCCAGTCTGCACTGTAACTGTTCCACCCGAGTCTGCAAGTGAAGTTCTCCCATGCAGCATGAGCCTGAGTGATAGTTTGGGGAAGAATCCTGATATAATGAATGATCTCCAGACTAAGCTTTCTCATCTACCTCCCGAGGAAAGGCAGGAGTTTTCGGCATTACTGCAGGAGTACCCGCAAGTGTTCCGTGCCACTCCAGGAAGAACCACTGTGTTGATGCATGATGTCGATGTTGGAGACGCAAAGCCAATTAAACTGCCTCCTTACCGTGTGAACCCAGTGAAAGTTCCTCTCATCCAGAAGGAGCTTGGCTACCTGTTGGACCACAAGATGATTGAGCCCTGTCAGAGTGAGTGGAGTTCTCCTGTCACTCTAGTCCCTAAGCCAGGTGGGTCACAGCGGCTTTGCATCGACTACAAATGTGTTAATCAGATAACCAAAACAGACACTTACCCTCTCCCTCGCGTGGAAGATTGCATAGACAAGATCGGAAAGGCTAGGTACATAAGTAAGTTTGATTTATTAAAGGGATACTGGCAAGTACCTATGACTGAACGTGCTAGGAAGATCTCATGTTTTGTAACACTAGGAAAGACTTTTGCATGTTCTGTAATGCCATATGGTATGAAGAATGCACCAGCCACATTTCAGAAGCTCATGAATGTTGTAACAGAGGGTTTGGCAGGGTGTGTTGTTTATATTGATGTATTAATCTTCAGTGACAGCTGGAAAGATCACCTATGCCATGTCAGTAAATTTCTTGAGCGTTTGGTTCAGGCTAATCTTGTAGCTAATTTATCAAAGTGTGAGTTTGGTCAAGCTAAAGTTCAGTACCTTGGGTACGTAATTGGTGATGGACATGTTGCACCACCAGGAGCTAAGGTTCAGGTTATAAGTGATCTTCCCAGACCTAAAAGTAGGAAAGAGCTACAAAGATTTTTGGGAATGGTAAGTTATTACAGGAGATTCGTTCTTAACTTTTCAATTCTTGTATCACCACTTACAGACCTACTGAAAAAGGGAGTTGAATTTGTCTGGACCGATAACTGTCAATCCTCTTTCAACAAACTTAAAGCTATCCTATTAAGTCAGCCAGTGCTCGCTACTCCAAATTTGGCTAAGCCTTTTAAGATGGCTGTTGATGCAAGTGATACAGGAGCTGGGGCTGTTTTGCTGCAAGAGGATGATCAGGGTATTGAACACCCTGTATCTTATTACAGTAAGAAGTTCACTCCACCTCAAAAGAACTACTCAACTATTGAGAAAGAGCTTTGGGCCTTGATTTTGGGTTTACAGCATTTTTCATTTTATTTGTGTTCTGGTTTTGACCCCATAGTCATTTATACCGATCATAACCCAGTGAAATTCCTTAGTAAGTTTAAAGATAAAAATCAGAGATTGACAAGATGGAGTCTACTTCTTCAGGAGTATTCATTAGACATACAACATGTCAAGGGGAAAGAAAATGTTATTGCAGATTGCTTATCTAGACTTTAGACAGATTGTTTTAGAATAATAAGAAATTTCCTTTGTAAATTTCTTTTTCTTTGTGGGGAGGTGTTACATAGCCTATGATTTCATCATCCTTTGTGTAATTCTAACGTACAGTATGCTGCATGTTTGATCACGAGCGTGTTCTACCTCACTCCCCCCCCCTCCTCCCTTATAGTAGAGTAAGTCGTTTTTTCTGTTGTTCAGAGCAGGATTGTCAACTCTTTGTCCCCATGGCTTCATATGCGCGTCCTTCTTGCAAGTTGTATCAAGTTCTGCCGGCCCCTATATAATGAGCTCAGTCTCTGCATTATTGCCACTTAGATCTACTCCTCATTTTGTTCACATCTCTGTCCTCCCCTGTACAGTTATTATTGTGAGTGCTCAGGAAGTCTCCAAACATCTAGCAGCTGTGTGGTTTGAGTATAACTGTTATTGCATTTTTTCTTATACTGTGTAGCGTGGGGTGTTGGTTCTTCGGCCTAGTAAGGTTTTTGTGATTAATGTAAAGTTTGGATGTCAGTCATTGATAATAATATTTTGTATCTGTAATAATTTATCTTGCATTAACTGAGCATTACCCAGTGTATTTTCATTTTATCAGGGCTGACTTAGATAAATTTACCCTTGCTAATTTCGTGTTAATAGAGGCTATTTGCAGTTAACCATATATTTAATCTGTTTTTTGCCATTACATTATCCTTATGAGTCCTGAATGTTTTGTTGTTAGTTTGAGCATTAAACTTTAACTTGTAATTTTACCTAACTCTTTTGTTTTGAACCTGGAACTTTGCGGGACAGTAGTGATTTTTAGTATTCTCACTTAAAGTGTACATTATCTTTCTCTGTTCCGTAACAATATATATATATATATATATATATATATATATATATATATATATATATATATATATATATATATATATATATATATATATATAGAGAGAGAGAGAGAGAGAGAGAGAGAGAGAGAGAGAGAGAGAGAGCGTCTTTGGTACAGTGGTAAAGTGTGCGTTTCGTACACTGAAGAACGAGGGTTCGCGCCCCGCCAGGGTAATAAACTTTGGGAGCGTTCTTCTGGCCACGTACTGCATTGGCGGACATGAGGGGTGCTGTGGTTGAACCAGTGTCGCACCCAGTCGGCTTGTACGGGCCGATTACACTTGGTTCACAGACTACACACACATCCAATGCCACTCCAACACTACAGTTACACTTACGAGCACTTCTAACCCTACATAAAATCTCTACCAGACAGCCTAAGTCACTTGGTAGAGATACATTGGCTGTATCGTCCCCACTTCAGTCGGAATAGGCCGGTCCTGCAGTGGACACTCAAACGGTTGATGAGATGATATATATATATATATATATATATATATATATATATATATATATATATATATATATATTCACACACAAGATTATATATAAACAGTGTTCCACTACAGACTCACCTGGGGAGTTTTCACGTTTGGCTGGGACGGTTCAGTCTACAGTTGTGGCCGTAAGAAATGAATAAATGATGCAGGATAGACACTGATAGCGGTGAATGAGCCGTACCCGTATCACGTACAAAAATGCCAAGAAGATATATTTATTTATGTATTTATTAATTAATTAATTAATTTATTTATTTATTTTTATGTTTTTACCATGGACCACTGGCCTGAAGGCCCAGGTCATTAAGCCAAGTATTTTTAATTTTATTTTTTATTTTCATATTTTTTTGTGATGGCCATACCACGTTAAGTACACCGCTTCCCGTCCGATCAGCGAAGTTAAGCAACGTTGGGTCTGGTTAGTACTTGGATGGGTGACCGCCTGGGAACACCAGATGCTGTTGGCATAACGTTCTCCCTACGTCTCAAGTGGGGTTGGTGGAGGATTAGTGCCCCTCCCTGTAAAACAATTAACTCTGAGCCCTTGACCACCCCGTTTGGGATACATGGCGTCTGGCAATGAATGATTTTTATTTTTTTAATATCTGTTTTAGAAAGACACCACTAACTAAATAATAACGAAGAAAGAAAAAACGGAAAAATAATCTAAGTTGCTAACACTGATAAACCTAACTTACGAAGCGCTACTCAACACTAAAGCCTAAAAAACAAATAGATAAACCTAACTAAACAGTCACCGTGTACTTACTCTAACTGGTACAATACCTAGACCACCAGAACACCATCGACCGAAAATGTGTAATGGCTCTCAGCATTACACACCTGCAATCATCACCTGCTGGCTGTCAGACTTGGCACCTGTATTAATATTGGCTACATCAATAAATGAAAAAGAACCAGATGAGTTTGGATCTAATCTACATACGTCAACTGTCGATCCTAGTTAAGAAAACGTATATAAGCAAGGGTAAAACATTTACATATGTTCAAAAGGTAAAATACCACACCCAACCATCGACTGGAAGTGTCCAGTACCTCTAATTAATGCACATTTGCGCTCATCAACTGGTGACCGTCAGCTATGGCACATGGTTTAATATAGGGCACATCATTATACGAAACAGAACAGTCAGAGGAAGGAACTATTTCAAATACGTCACCTGTCAACCACATTTAGATATATATATGTTTACAATAGATAAAAACCGCAAGCACAGGTTATTCTCTCGGGCATGGAAGAATACATTCCTTTCTTATATCCTTTGACTAATGCAAGAAAGCTTTGGTTTATTCATGCTTGTTCTAATGCTGTCCACAACAAGGAGAGGGCCTATAAGAGGTACCTGAGCCAACCCACCCCTGAATCTCATCTTTTTTTATGTTTCTGCCCGGAATCATGCTAAGTCTGTTCTTCGCTCTGTTAAAAATAATTTCATCCGTACTAAATTCTCTCACCTCGAATTCTTCCCGCTCCTTCTGGCACCTTGCCAAAAACCTTTCTAACAAGTTTACCGCATCATCCTTCCCTCTTCCTTTCTACTCTGTTGGCTCTGTATCTATTTCTTCTACTGATAAAGCAGATCTCTTTTCTCAGACTTTCTCCTCCAGTTCCACCTTAGACGATTCCGGAGCTGTTCTTCCATCACTTCCCCCCTCTGACTTCCTCATGGGTGACATTAAAATTTCTTCAGTTGATGTATTTTCTGCCATCACTGGCCTCAATATTAACAAAGCATATGGGTCTGATGGAGCCCCTCCTGTTGTCTTCAAGAACTGTGCTTCTGTGTTTACATCCTGCCTAGGTAAACTCTTTTGCCTTTGTCCATCAACTTGTACCTTTCTTTCTTGCTGGAAGTTTGCTCTCATTCAGCCAGTCCCAAAGAAGGGTGACCATTCCCAACCCTCTAAAAATCGCCCAGTTGCTTTAACATCCTGTGTCTCAAAAGTTTTCGAGTCTGCTCTTAACGTGAAAATTTTAAAACATCATTCCTATCACAGCCTTCTATCTGATCGTCAGTATGGGTTCCGTCAGGGTCGCTGCACTGGCGATCTTCTCACCTACCTTTCAGATTTCTGATCAACCTCCTTTCGGTACTTTAGCGATAGCTTTGCCATTGCACTTGACATCTCAAAGGCTTTCGATCGAGTCTGGCATAAATCCTTAATTTCCAAACTGCCCTCTTACGGTTTCTATCCTTCTATCTGTGCATTCGCCTAAAGCTTCTGGTCGTTCTATAGCTGTTGTCGTAGACAGCCATCGTTCTTCTACATCCATCAACAGTGATGCTCCTCAGGGCTCTGTCCTATCACCAACTCTCTTTTATTTATCAGTGACCTTCTAAGTTGTACATCTATACGCTGATGATTCCACCTTTCACCATTCCATTCGATTCCCACAACGTCCATCTCAGCAGTTACTTCAGTAAATAAAGGATGAAGCTATGGCACACCTAATCTCTGACTGGGGTACAAATAATGTTGTTTTCTGTGCATCAAAGCCTCACTTCTTACAGCTATGAACATGACAGAATCTTCCACAGGAGAACCCACTAATGTTTAATAATATCCAGTTCAGTCCTGCATCATTCTTAAACATACTTGGGGTTTCATTCTCTCGGGACTTTTCTTGGAAAAATCATATTATATCTCATACAATCTTCTTCCAAGAGATTAGGTGTGTTGAGCCGACTCCGTACTTTCTTTACCTCTACACAGTTGTTGACTTTATTCACGGGTTTTATTCACTCATGTGTAGAGCACAACACTCATGTGTGGGGAGGCTCCCCACATTAGCTCTTCTCAATAGGGTGAAGTCAAAGGCTTTTCGTCTTATTAACTCTCCTCATCTTGCTGGCTCCATTCAACCTATGTCTCTTCACCGCACTGTTGCATCTTTATCTCAATTCTGTTGCTAGTTCTGAACTGTCTGCTTGCATCTGTCCACCTCTACGACGGGTGCTACGCACCCGTCTGGCAACAAACTCTCATCCCTTTTCTGTCCAACTCTCTTATGCAAGAATTAGCCGTTACTCCCAGTTCTTCATTTATGCAACGGGTCAGCTCTGAAACAGTCTCCCTTTGTCTGTACTTCCTATTTCCCATGATCTCCAGTCTTTCAAACACATTGTGTCCAGGCATCTCGAAATGAACAAATCTTGAATGTGGCTCTCTTTTGTATTGTTTTTGTTTTTCTTGGAGGGAACGATTTGCGAGCTTCCGACCTTAGGTTCCTTCTTCCTTGCATATGAAAAGTCACATCACTCTTAGCAATCGGGCCTTCCTCAAGAGATCCATCAGTTTATTAGTAATAACAATATCCCCATCACGCAGGATGGTGGAAAGGGTGGAGGGGACGTCTGCTGCGCAACAGTAATTCTCTTGGGCAAGGGGAGTATGTTTGCACCCCTGTTTGTTGCTTGCTGGAATCGAAGGATTCGGCAAGCATGTTGGTCAGTTCCATATGTTTGTCTGTCTGTCTGTTTGTCTGCTGTCTACAGGTTAGTTTTGCACCAATTTTTTGGGAAAAAAAAATCAGGTGGATATCAATAAACCCTGGAAGCTTATTGCATTTCATCAAAATCGGCCAAAGGCCCTAGACTGGGTGGGGGGTTGAAACCCCTCACTGGCCTTGGGTCCAGAAATTGTAGTGACCCAGTGGCCAGCCCGCATATTCCCGGTTGGTTGGTTGGTATAGATTTGTCCACCTTTGAGAATGAAGAGTGGACACGGGCAGACAAAGAAGTCCGTCAGTGAGAAAGGGCGTAGGGTTTGGTTAAAAGTGGAAGGTGGCTAAGAGGAGGAAGAAGGTCGTGATATTCTGAGAAGCAAGGAGGGGGAAGGTAATGAGCAGGTGTTGTTGTGATTGTGGCGAGCTTATGGGGATGGGATGCTCTGTTGGTAGACAAGAGAGGGCATGGGAGAAGGGATACACCGAGTTGATAAGATGATGGAAGCAGAGGTGGGTCAGGGATGTAGCGTTGTAGATGATTGAGAGAGATGACGGTGAGTTAGGAGGTTGATGCAAGAGGCTAGGATGGTGAGGGATAGTTAGAGACAAGGGAGAGGAGGGAGGAAACGGGGGAAAGGAATATGATTTCAGCAGCAGTGTGCATTCTAGAGACTCTGTTGATAAGAGAAGGAGAAATAGCAGTGCAGAGGGAGGCAGTGGCAGGGCAATCAAGGATATAAAGGAGTAGGGGCCAATCGTCTATGTGGTGATAGTGTGCACAAGGCTCAAGGTTGTTGTGGGTGATTTGAGTGAAACAGGGGTAACCAAGGCGGATTCAGTGAACTCATTTAATTAGGAAGTTAGGTGTATAGAGGGGGGAAAAGTGGTGGTTTGTAAGCTGTGGCTCTGGTAAGAACCCTCTGCCACCAGGGCCTCATGATTGGCGATGGTGAAGTCGTGGGTGGAGCGTGCAATTGTATGGCCTAAGCGTGAGAGACTGGTTAAGAGAGGGAAAGTAATGTGGGGGAGAGCGGTGGCAGCGTGGGCAGCGGCGTCGGCGCGCTCATTGCCTGAGATGCCTACATGCCCTGGCAGCCAGTGCAGGAGAATCTCACCCCCTTAGCGAGAGATGGAGTCGGCTACAGGATGAAATGAGGTCAATAGGTGAGCAAAGTCGATGAAGCATCTGGTGCAGAGACCGTATAGAGACGAGAGTGAATCGGTGTGGATGACTACCTGGAGCCTACGATGCCATAGAGCATGACATAGGGCACCTAAGATGGCGACCAACTCTGTTTTGTACGTGGTAGTCCGTGTGGGGAGTCGCCAGGACTCAACCAGACCATCACAGACGAATGCACCACCTGTAGACCCCTCAGGTGAAACTGATCCATCTGTGAAATATTTGAAGGTATTGTGCAAGCAGAGCGATGAGATTCTCTCAAGGTTTTGCTGGCGGAGAAGAACAGGAATAGATGCTCTGGGAACGTTGCTTGCAGGGGCCAGACAGTGTATGGCTGGGGGATGCCAGGGAGGAGGGGGGAATAGTCAGGATTATGTGAATCAGGGCCTTCTTAGAGCATGGGTGATAGGCCAAAGTTGTGGATTATATTGGTGATGCAGTGTGCCCAGTACCTTCCAGGATGTGGGTTGGGAGGTTGTGCTATGCTTCTCAGCAGTAGGATGGAAACTGGGAGCTGAGGCCTGTGTCAGCATAGCTGAGCTGCAGTTGCTGCTGATCGACTTCGGATCCTGTGCATAAGGGATGGAAAACAGCTTTTGACTCTTTCTCCAGTCGGGTCCACATGGGGGCTCCCAGTATGATACACAGCGTCCTGTTCTGCAAGGCCTCCAAGGAAAGGCACTGAGCTTCAGAAATCCCTACAAGACAGATGGTGCTGTAGTCAATTTGGGAGCATATGACGTGGGAGTAGAAGGTTTTGAGTACGAGACTGGAGGCCGCTAGAGATTGGCACGCAAGTGCTCTAAGTGCATTGATCCTGGGGACAGCTCTCTCCTGCAGATAGCGGATGTGAAGGGCAAAGGACAGACTTTCTGTCAAACAACACCCCCAAGTATTGGTGACTGCGAACTAGGTCCAAACGATGTCCCCCGAGGAGAGGGCTCTCTGGAGGGCGCGTGCCTAAGTGCATACATTTGGTCTTGTCAAGGTTGATCATAAGACCAAGCTCACAGCACCTATCATAGAGGAGGGTTAGGGCAGCTGTGGCCTGATTGTGCGAGGCTCTGTGAGAGAGAACAATCTCCAGGTTATCTGCATAGCAGAGCAGTGTGGCGTTGCGACCGAAGTCGATGGACAGCAAGCTTTCTACTAGGGCGTTGAAAAGGAAAGGGCTGAACACTATTCCTTGTGGAGTGCCGTTAGAGTGTGGGTAGGAAGGGGAGAGCTGACCCTGAAAGTGGACACAGGCAGTGTGATCAATGAGGAAATCCCTGATCCAAGAAAGGAGTCTGCCATTGACTCCTTTCTCAGCAAGCGCTGCAAGGATGGCTTCAGGGTTGGCTAATTAAAAGGCTTTCTCTAGATCGAGGAAGATAGCAGTTTCTCTGCCGCTCCTCAGCTCGCCTAGAAATGAGGCAAGGCACTGTGGGGCACTTCGGTCTTGCAAGTAGGGAAAAAGCCTAGGGTGCAATGGGCCTAATTTCCAGGCGAGATGGGAGAGGACCAACCTCTTAGCTGTTTTGGCTATACGGCTGAGAAGTGGTACAGGTCTATGGCAGCTGGGTCTTTGGGCTTAGGTATGGGATGAATAATTGCGTACTTCCTCTTTCTAGGAAATCTTCCTTCCTTCCGTGAGCGGTTAAAAATATTGAGTAGAGAGGTTTGGCCCCTCTGGCCCAATCTCGCTGGGAGAGAATAGATGGGGCCGTCAGCCCCTGCGGCAGTGTCCTTTCTGCCGAGAAGAGCACTCTCCAGTTTTTCAAGAGTGAAGAGGCAATCAGTGTCATCGCGGCGTGAGCAGGCAGCGTCTATAGAGTCCCTTCTGGGGTCACCGAGGCACACCTGCTCATGTCTGACAGACTGGGCCGATGCTTATTACTATTCGGCACTCGGAGAAATTAGAACCAATCAGCACACGCAGTGAGTGGTGGGGGGGATGTTGGGGGAGGTTTAGTAAGCTATCCCCACACAAGTAAAGAAAATTAATTTAACGGGTAACTTGCTCCTGTTGTGGGTATATAAAAGTAGGATATGTTAGGTTAGCTTAGTGAATAGTCACTAACCTAACCTAACCTAAAATATCTGCACATAAAAGGAGCAAGCTACCCATTAAACTAGTTTACTTGTGTGGGGATAGCTGACTATCCCCCCCAACACCACTGCACTCACTGCGTGCGCTGATTGGTTCCAATTTCTCTGAGTGCCGAACAGCAATAGACACTGGGAATATGCGGACAGCCCAGGTACCAATTTTTGAGATTTCGAAAATCGATTTTTTCCCATAGAACTGAAGAGAAACGTCTGGCGCACCTGACAATGAAATATTTAGCTCCCTGAACCCATCCTGTGCTTCACAATGAAGCGAGGATATTTTCGCACAATGCCCACACACCGGTGAAAACTAAGCAGACACAATTGGATCCATCCAGCAAGCACTTTGCCTATGGCAGTTTCAACGACTGCAGGAATCTTTCGTTTCGGCAAACAAGTTGGTCAGTTCCGTATGTCTGTCTCTCTGTCAGTCTGCCTGTCTGCACTCTACAGGTCACAATTTTGCGCCAGTCGTTAAAAAAAAAAAAAAAAAAAAAATCAAACGATAGATATCCATAAACCAGTGGTACTCATTGCGCGGCTCGCGAGCCGCATGCGGCTCATGACAGCGTGATTGGCGGCTCTCCATCCAGGAAATATATAAATCAATTATTACCAAAATCCTAATCTCGAAAGTTTTTTCTTTATATATATATATATATATATATATATATATATATATATATATATATATATATATATATATATATAAATTTTGTACAGAAAATGTTAATAAATTACTACCAAGCCTTTTGTCTTGAAATTTATTTTTAAATTTCAGTGGAAGACGAAGCCGTAGTTAGTAATGATACGTTGCAGTTAAAACCAAAAATTAGTCAGAACTGGTTAAAACTAATAAGAACCAGAAGTCACATTTGTTGTACTTAACAACTAGTATTTCCTAGGCAGAACTAGTTGCACCAAATGAGGCTGGGTAAAACACGAAATGAAGGACTGGAGTGATTTTATACCTAGTTTTATCTAAACACTTCAGTCAAAACTAGTTTCAAGAACTGCTCTGTCTGAGAGCACTACGTGTTATGGTATTTACCTGCCAGACACCTCAGTGAAAACCAGGTGCTTTAAATTGTGTTTATCTTATCCACATGATAAGATTAACGGTATCTTGATCGTATATTTAATCCACTTCGGTGTAGTGTGAAGAAAGTGTCATGCTTATTAAGGTACCTGACGACCAGCGTAGCTGTCATCAACAGTAGTAACAGTCGGGTCATGTTTGGCTCACATGGATGGGTCATATGGTTGGTCGACTCAGTCACTCAGTCACCGTGGTTGTTGTGCGGGGTGGCTTGTTCATCGTCAGTCAGACAAGATCATTGCAAACGTGCATAAGGAAACCGCAAGTGGAACTATTGATGATTTGCATTGTATAGGTGAATTTAACATGATCATAATAACTGACAGTAAATCTGACGTAATCTTGTATTGTGTGTGTGAAAAAGAGACAAGTGGAGCTCATTCCTGTGCAAAATGTGGGTCTAATATTCATGTAATGTGGGATAGAAATCGAGAGTGGCGAGGAGGGCTTCGGTTCAGAAGTTGTGTCCTACCTATAATACTGAAGCACGAATATCTCATGTTCGGTAAGTAGCAGGCAGTAGTTTGGAGAAGCAGGCAAAAAGAATGTAAACAGTATCTGATGCCACTCACCTTCAAGCAAGTATTGGGCAAAATGTAACAGTACCAATCCCAGAAGTTGACAGGGGAAAAGAAAATCTTCGAAATATTATTGCAGTTGTTATAAGAAGAAGTGAGGATGGAACGTATAAATTAGGAACTAAAGACGGTATTCTTATGAAATTGTACAGTCGGTCTGAATTTGATACCTGTAAGCAGTCATTCTTGACCTTGACTGATGTCCCTGAAGGCAAAAGAAATATCGTTAGGAAGTGCTGCTGCTTTGTCAAGTGTGGGAATAGTTCAAGGTGTCTTTAGATGTCACTGTACAGAACATTGTGCAACCAAATTATGCCAATGCAAGAAACGTAAATTGCTGTGTAATTCAAAATGTCACAACAGTATGTCGTGCAAAAATAAATAATGCAGTTTCTTAATTTTTTCTCAATATTTTGAACTACATAATAGTGTTACTTAGCATGAGTCGTTGCAGTGGAACTTAAAAGATATTAGTATAGTGAAGGTGTAATTATCAGTTTTAATAAAGTATGAATCCTGGCAGTGTACAGTATATTATTTTTACGTATGTTATTAAAAGTTTGCAAGATTTAAATATCTTTGTCTATTTTTACCTCTATTCACTGTGGTGATTTATTACATCTAGTTTCGTCGTACAAAGCTGTTGCTGGAACTAGTTTTGATAAAACTTTAAGCTAAAACTAGGTTTAACCTTTTAATCCTGACATTTCGGGTTTTCCCCATCCTTAGGTGCAACTAGTTATGCCAAGGTAATACTGGTTGTTCACTAGTACATTGGTTTTGAATAGTTTATACCAGCTCTGACTAATTTCGGGCTTTAAGAGCAACAATGACTTTCGAAAAAATATCAGCTGCTACCGGTCCCTCCGTACACGAACAGGTCGCGAGTTCTTGTGCAGGCCAGGAGATTATCTGTAGAAATGTAATTTTGTAAACAGTAGTGTATCTGCCTTTGCGCACGGTGGTGGTCTGGCATGATGGATCGTTACATAATTGAGCGAAAACGCACTGATGATGTAACAGCATCCCAGCCCCGGGAGGTAGAAAGTGAAAGTATGGATGGAGGGGAAACAAGTGGCCAGTCTACCAACAAAATACGAGCCAGGTATGTAAGAAAAGGAAAGTGCGAGTGATACAAGATGAACACCGAAAATTTCAAGAAAAGTGGAGTGAGGAATTTTTCTTTGTGCTTCGTGGTACAAATCCACTGAGTTTAATTCATCAGGAGTGTTCTGGTTTTAAACGTGAAAATTTAGAGCGCCATTTTAGAACCACTCATGGAAACTTTAATGAACTTTATACCCACCTTCCGCCCTCTTACTGACTCCCTTCAACCTCTGTCTCTTCGCCGCACTGTTGCATCTTCATCTCTTTTCTATCGCTACTTCAATGGTCACTGCTTCTCTGAACTGTCTGCATGCATTCCTCCACCTCTACGACGGGCGCTTAGCACCCGTCTAGCAGCAAACTCTCATCCCTCTTCTGTCCAACTCTTTAATGCAAGAGTTAACCGTTACTCCCAGTCCTTCATTTATACAACAGGTCAACTCTGAAACTGTCTCCCTCTGTAAGTATTTCCTGCTTCCTATGATCTCCAGTCTTTCAAACGCAGTGTGTCCACGCATCTCGAAATGATCGGATCTTGAATCTGGCTCTCTCTTGAGTTTTGTTTTTCTCTTGAAGGGAACTGTTATTGCGGGCTCATGGCCTTTGGTTCCTTCTTCTTCGGATATATAAAAAAAAAATGGAAGTTACCTGAGAAAAAATATAATTGAGCAGTTTACTACAATGATGACAGTGGTAACAAAGACTACTACACAAAACAACTCCCGTTAGTGAGATCCTGACCGAAGCAACATTGAAATTGCATGGATTCTGGCTAGGCATAAGAAGGCGTTTTCTGACGCAGAGGTAATCAAGGAGTGTTTTATGGCTTCAGCAGAAATAATGAACGCTGACTTCAGCAGCAGAGACGCTATTATCAAGCAAATAAAAGGGCGTCAGCCGTCAGACACAACCATAATGAGAAGAACTGGAGAGATTGGTGATGACATTCGTGGTCAGTTAATTACAGATTTATCGGTTTCACCCTGTTTCAGTATGGCAGTAGACAAGAGTACAGATATTTGTGATGTAGCTCGCTTTGTGTATGGATTCGGTTTCCTAAAGAGGACTCATTTCAAGAAGAACTGACAAGAGGAGAGGATATTCCTGCAGAGCTTCAAACCATTTTTTAGTGAGAACAATTTAAAGTGGGAAAATTTAGCATCAGTGTGCACCGATGGCACTCCCATTATGAAGTGGAAAGAAAAGGGACTTGGCCTGATGAAGAAGAGTGCAGACACCCCAAATTTTGTAAATTTTTCACTGCATAATGCACCAAGAGGCACTTGTGGCAAAACTCAGGAACTGTGAACTACAAACTGTGATGCAGTTGGTTGTAAGAGTAGTGAATTTCATTGTTTCACGACCACTAAATCACCGCTAGTTTCGTGGATTGCTGGAGGAATGTGAGACAGAATATGGTGATTTGGTGATGCATAACGAGGTGAGATGGCTATCTCGGGGCAAAGTACTCGAACGATTTTTCAATCTCCTTCCTCAGATTCGTGAATTCCTTGTTAGTAAAGGAAGAAATGAGCCAGATTTGGAGAATCCAGAGTGGATTATGAAGTTAGCTCTGTTATCTGATATTACTTGTCACCCGAATTCAATGAACCTGCAACTGCAAGGGAAAGAGAAACACCCAGGTAGTATGCTGCGTGCAGTTACTGCATTCCAAAATTAGATAACAGAACTATTCATACTTGACAGACAGTTTGCACATTTCTCAAAACAGAACAGCCACCTCAAATGACCTGTAACTTTTGCATTACTTCAGTTATGATGAATTTCAAACCGTATTGGAAGAGTTGAGAGAAGAGCTTGAATCACGATTTAAGGATATAAGAAAATACAAGGAATTTTTCAGTTTCCTTTTCATGTACCAGCATCATCTCTGACCCCAGTCATCCAAGATCTCTGTCATGATCATGCCGCCGTAGAATGCGAGATAATTGAACTTCAAGCAAACGACATCCTGCAAGCTGAACTGAAAAACGGTGTCTACCACCTTCGGAACATTGTTTCTGCTACAGATTACGCAGCTCTGAAGAAATGTGTGCAAAATGTAATGTCATTTTTCGTTAGTACATACACATGCGAATCGACATTTTCGACAATGAACACTGAAAAGGAAGCGAAGAAACCGAGTGACCAGTGCATGTCTTGATTGTCTAACAAGAATTGCAGTTACAAATTACAGATACTCCATGAATAAAGTAAAAAAAAAGGGTTTGGCACATTTCCGCTCATCACTTCATTAAACTACCGGTGATGAGGTAAGTATCCTACTGTAATTATGTAACATTAAGTAGTAATATTATGCATTTTTGCTTCCGGTGCGGCTCTCATAGTGAATGTAGTCTATTAAAGTGGCTTTCTTGCAAAAATTAGTGAATACCACTGCCATAAATCCTGAAAGCCTATCGTTTTTCATCCAAATCAGTCAAAGACTTTGGGCTGGGTGGGGGGTTGAAACCCTTTAATGGCCGTGGGTCCGGAAATCATCGGGACCCAGTGGCCGGCCGAGGCACCAGTTTGTCAGATTTCGAAAATCTTTTTTTTTTTTTCTCTCCCTTACTGACTTGAAGAGACACGTCTGGTGCACCTGGCTATACAATTATTAGCTTCCTAAACCCACCTTTGCATCGCAATGAAAGGCGAAAAAAAAAAAAATTGCCAAATGACTGCCTACATGCCTGTGAAAACCAAGCGGACGATCGGATTCCTCCAACAAGCGCCCTATTGCCCAAACGCCAGTGAAAACTAAGCCGACACAATCGGGTCCATCGGCAATTGCTCTGCTTATGGCAATTTCATTTGTTTGTTAGTTTGTTTGACGACGAACTGACAAGTCATTTCACGAAAAGGGTTTTTTCACAGTCTGCATGTAACATCATCATCATTGTCATTATTATCAGCATCATCATCATCAGCCATTGCATGTCCTTTGCTGAACAAATTCTTCCCCCAAGTCTCACAACCGTACATCATAGCTGGAATGAAACATTCGTTATATACTTTTCGTTTCATACATACTGCAAGCATCTTTTCATGATGTCTCTATGTTTACCGAAAGCTTTCCACCCAATTGTAATGCGTCTTTTATTTCGCTTTCATGGTCATTCGTTGATTTTAGTATTTACCGCAAGTACTTGTGCTCCTCGACTTCTGCAAGAATTTCTTCGCTTATTCTGATGAAGCTCTTTTATGTATTTGTACTTTAGTTTTACTGCGGTTCATCTTTATCCCCATTTTGAGCCTTTCTCTGTTCAGGTCATTTAACATTTCTTGCAGTGGCTCTGTTGTTTCTGTGATAAGGACAATGTCATCTGCAAATGTGAAATGGTTTAGCTTTTCTCCATCTATGTTTACTCCTTTGTTTTCCCAGTCTAACTTTCTGAAAATACTTTCTAGGCATGCTGTAAATAATTTTAGTGAAATTGTATCTCCTTGGTGCACGCCCTTCTCAATCTTTATTTTTTCCGAGCCTGTAATATATATATATATATATATATATATATATATATATATATATATATATATATATATATATATATATATATATATATATATTGTACACACACACACACACACACAGACACACACACACACTTCGCTGACGGAGGTAATCAGTGACCTGACGACTGTGTATCTGCTACTGTACTGCTACGCCTGTAAAATACTGCTACGTAATTTGATGTTAGTTTTGAGAATATATTACCATTATTTAATCAGAAACATTCTGCCACAACCCACCATGTTGCCATCAGTTGCCGACACCACGTCTGTTTTAGGGATTTTGATTGGCAGCCAGAGAATTAAATAGAAATGTTCTAACTCTCTTTTTCAAGGCATGACTTAGTTTTCATTTCTACGATTTCATGCTGTCTTGGAGACTCTAGAAACTATCCGAGACCAACTGAAGATGGTATTGTGGAAGTGTCAAACAGTACAATGAGGGGAAACAGAAACTCACTCCTCATTCCCACACATCAGCTACGTTAATAATTACTGGCAGCCAGCTGTGGACGGTGTTCTGACTCTGTGCTTCTTTCCACCTTGTACAGTTGCTGATTTTGTACAGGAGTCTATTTTCCCTTGTGTACAGTACAGCTTTTATTGGCAGAAGGCTCACCATACCATGCACATCGAAAGGGTGGAACTAAAGGCTTTTCGCCTCATTAACTCCCTTCCCTCAAGTCTGTCTGTCTTTGCTTCAAGACTTCATCTCTCTCTCTTTCCATTGTCGTTGTTTTAATAGTCATTGCGTCTCTGATCTCTTTTCTGTCATCCCTTTCTCATTACATCGGACACACTGCACCTGTCTGGCTGCACAGTGTCACCCCTTGTCCATTTAAAGCTCAAACGCAAAAGTTTAGCAGTATTCCCTCTTCTTCATGCACACACCTATTCAGATTTTAAACTGTCTTCTAGACTCTGTCTTTCCCTATGCCTATGACCTTCAGTCTCTCGATCGCAGTTAGTCCACGCATCTCGAAATAAGAGGTAGTTGCTTTTGTCGCTAAGAACAGCATCTGAGGAGTATGTCTCTGACGCAGCACATCCTCATTTCCATTTGTGTTGTCACTCGCAGACTTGCCACTTCACGGCCCCTTCGTCTGGTTAATTATCATCCCACAGTTCCATCTCAGTGCCGATGGAGGTGTTACCCCAACCTAACACACAGAGACTGCTCACTCAGATACATGCGGACTGTAGGAGATATATACCCGAAACATGATGAAAAATATAAAGTGTTGTTGGGGTAATTTCTGAACTTTTTAATTAGGGCAGTCTGATATCTGGGTGTGTTTTTACGCCATTCGCCCCCCCGTGTCCCCAGCCACAGTGGTGGACCCGGATACTGGTGCTTCATATACAATTAGCCGCGGCGTCACAACACTGCCAGTCCACGTGATTGCTGACTGATGTTCTCACCAACAGCCAAATTACTGTTGTCTTCCAGCCCTGCCACGTTGACAGACAGCCAACCCAATTCTTCTCTCCCCTATCCTTTGTGGCTGTATGTGCCTCTGTCTGTTTCAGTCCTTTACCCACATACATACATACATACATACATACATACTGACATACATACATACATACATACATACATACATACATACTTACATACATACATACATACATACATACACACATACACACACGTGTGCTGGACGGCTTTCACATCAGGACTGAATAGAAAAGTGGAAGGTTTTTGAGCTAGGGAGAATATTGGCGTGGTGACGACCGTGAGGCAGGCAGGAAGGGAGGCGCGGAGGCAGGGATAGGCAGAAGCAAAGAACACAGAATCCAGGCAAACACTGGAGGCTTCGGAGATGGAAACGAAGACCGACTAGCAGGCAGGCGGAGTAATAAGGCATATAAATTAGCTAAGAGAAAAGTAGAAACGAGAAAGCATAGCGATAAGAAGAGATACTGGGGAGAGGAGCTGGAGAGAATGTTTGGGTAGGGAGAAGCTGAGAGGCAGATTGAGGTGAGGGAGATTAGATAGACAGGTAGAAGAGCAGGAGAAGTGAAAAGTGAAATAAGGGAGGAAGAGGAAAAGGAGAAAGTGAACCAAACACGATGGATAATAAGTAGGAAAAAGGGAGGTAAGGAACTAGAAGGTAGGAGAGGGACGTGTGAAATGGGGGAAAGGGAGGAGGTGAAAGAAAGTAAAAGAAACAGAGCAGAATAAAGTGGCGTGGTGAAGGAAGGAAAGACAAGAGACAGATGACGCTTGAAAGATAGGAAAACCGAAGAGTGGTGTGTGTGTGTGTGTGTGTGTGTGTGTGTGTGTGTGTGTGTGTGTGTGTGTGCGATGCATGTTACAGTGTCAGTGTATCTTTTTTACAAAATTTTCTTTTATCATTACTACATAATGAGCTGTCATACATGTTTTCATCGGATATTAGCGAAAATTTAGTTTATAGAATTACTGTCACGAATGTGAGGTCTTGATGAATTTAATCAAAACAGGTAAGAATAAATGTTACTGGATAAGATCAAATTTTCAAATTGGTGAATTACGGAGATGAATTTGTCCATGGAATTCTTTGTCCATCAGCAAGTATACATCAGTATAAAATTAATAATGTAGTGATACAGACTACAATATTATTAAGAAGTTTTATAACATTATTTCAGAGTTGTCCGAATAACAGTGCACCAAGAATTTAAAGAAAAAAATAATAATGGATATGGCGTCATTTTGGCCCAAATAGCTGTATCGTTGTTGTTGTTAAGTAGTCCCAGTCTACCTGGCCGGTCAGACCTATCAACCGCAGGTAAGCAATTGCTCCTTCAGGGCCGTCTCATGCAGTGAACCGATGTTCCCTTGAGGCAGATTAGCGCAGAAGAGTGTGATTCGGATCCCGGGTTGCCGCCGCATTTGCATCTCTCCGCACAGTTAACAGAGGCACCATAGTAGGCTTTACATTACCCTGTTATTTGGTTACCACCAAGAGCTCTAGATGGTTTCCTGGGTTACAGGAAACCATTAAACTTGTCATTCAGTACAGAGTCACTTGAAGTAGGAAAAATAATAATAAAAGGTGACAGGAGGAATGGGAGGAATAGGAAGAAAGTAGGACAGACAGAAAATGAATGATAAAGGTGACGGAAGTAGGCAGAACTGCATCATATCAGTGGATGATGGTCGTCACCACGTACTAAGATTATCATCGTCACCATGTACTAAGATTATCAAAGTCAAAACTGAAGCAGGAGCACTCATGATGCAAATGATGTACTGAGTGGCCGTACTACATCATTTGCGTCACTATTTATGTGATTTCTGTGTGGATTGACCTATGTATATTGACTGACCTAATTCTCATGTGACTCCTATGCTCCGCCTCTGCAAACTTGACCGTAAAATACCGCCGTCTTCAAACAGTCGTCTCTAATTGGCTAAGGTAATTTTTTTGTTTCCAGTTGATTAATGGTGATTTGCGTCACACACTTTGTTTATATTTTTTTCTTTTACTTCACACTGACTTTCCATGTCCCGGATTGTGACTGAGAGTGTGGTTTTATGGACAGGTTGGCTAGCGTTTAGTACAAGTTTTGCCTATGTATGTAACACTACAGTCATAATACATATATCTGAATTTGAGTCAGAACACGATATGAATAGCTATTTAAAATACATATCTAATGTGATTCCCAAAGTTGTTGTCCCATCAGTTACACATACGGGTACGTTTGAAAGGAAATTAAGAATTATATCCTGAGGAATACAAATGGCAATTTTGAGCCTGACCAAGTAGGCCCGACGACCGACGATAAGCAACCTTCCCTATGGGGTCGTTCAATGGGTTCCTTACACCGTTGATGCTGTGTCTGCGCCTTGGTGTGGTGTGTGCTGTGCAGTCCTCCATAATGTGGATTATGTTGTGTAGGCCTAGTCTACAAGCGGGCCACTTATCGTCTGTGATTCCACCCAACCCAGACCTATGCTGATTAAAGAAGAGGGCTGGATGATGCCCTGGTCTCAGCCTAACAAAGTGATCTCGATCAGCTCCATTTGATACCTCATGAAAGGGGGCATGTAGTTTCGTATTCTGACTGAGGCGTTGTACTGCTCTGCGCGTGAAGTGGGTACGTAGGTGTTTCTTCACTCTTAGTGTAGGACTTTCTGAAAGTTGGGATGTCGTTGAAGAGGGTCTGATGATGTTTTCGTGCTGGTAATTATATTTACGTGCCTAACTGTACAGTGTGGCTCCCATATGAAGACAGCGGTGTTGTTTGCTAACACAGGTTACCGCATAGAAGTGTGTGCCTCTCATTCGGAGGTGTTCTCTAAGACTATGGTTTCAGTGTGTAACTGGACTATGGGAGTAGTGTTGGTGCAATCAGAGGTGACACGCAAAGCGATTATCTGTATGGTCTGTAAGGTACTCTAGTGGGTATTATATGTGATGGGAACCCATGCCGGGGAAGAATAGGCCATTATTAATCTGATATACTGTTTGTAGAGTTGGGGAAGTGTTTCTTTTTGTTGTCCAAAGTCTGCCCCAAAGTGCCCTATACAGTATATATCGTCTCCTTATGTCTTGTATGTGATCCTTTAAGGCGTGTTCATTGTCATATGTCACTCCAAAGACGTTAGCGGAGAGGATGTGTGTGACACAGGTGCATCGTCAAGTGTGATGTTAGGAGTATATCAGTGTTCGTGGTTGTTGCTGGTGATGTGGTAGTGGTTGATTTGGCTGGAGCATTGGTCAGCATTTTGCCCTCCACCCATGCCTGAAGTGCACTGAGGCAATCTTGTTGCACTGTGCACCCTGTGTTTACGATGCGGTGTGTAGACGTATTGGTAATATCGTGTGCAAATGAAACAACGTTTGTGGATGGTTGGTGTGTAGGAATATCAAGCATGTATCGGTTGAAGAGGGTGAGTAAGAGAATGGAACCCTGGGGAACCCCGTTAGGACAGTTTCGTGTTCGTGATGACTTGCACTGGAATGTAACGTGTGCTTGTCTGCCTGATATATAGTTGGTATGCCAGCGTTTGGTGTTGTGGGTTATGGTGGTTGGCTGGCGTCGGAGGATGGCATCAAAGGCTTTACAAAATCAAGAGGAGAAAAGGAATGAAATAGAGAGATTTTATAAACAAAATACAGCACCATAATGATGCATAAGGAATTGACTTTGTATCTGAAAAAATAAGTATGTATTCGATGTGTCCTTCCCATTATCTATAAAAAGGAAATCAGGGGTCTAACAAAATCCTTGGTGTACAAATTTTGAAACTGTTAAAAGGAAATGTTAAGAGTTTATGCAAGGTAACACACGGTGAGAAGCAAAGAGAGCGTCATGGATTAAGGAACAGACGAAGGTAGAGGATATAGTCACACACTCAAAAAGAAAAAAAACATGGATGTGAGCAGGTGACGTTGTTCGTAGAACAGTTAACAGATACACAGCCGGGATCATGAAGTGAGAGGAAGAGGAAGACAGAGAATAACATGGAGAAATAAAATATGGATATTTGCTGGAACTGGACTGAAGAGTAACAGTCAGAATGGCGAAGGACAGACCGTTCTTCAGTGGGCTGACCCAGGTACTTGCTGATTATAGCGAATATCCTGCATAAAAACTCATGTACATGAAAACTGGTGTAACTCTTAGCCAACTCATATAAACTCTGGACGTTGTGTATCCGCATCCAGCTTTGTTTTTATTTCTGATTTAAAAGAGTAGCGTATCTGTGTTATTTTACTGCACATGTTACTCTATACAGTGACATGCAAGGGATTCTATAGAAAGAACAAAAACAAAAATATTCAAGGCTACCCAAGTGAATGGGTTGTGGGTCCACTCACTGCTGGCTGTGTGAACAACAGGATGTGCTGGGAGCGAGGGGTAGAGGAGGGACTTAAATGTGTGTGTACTGGAGCATGAGTCACAATGTGCTGCGTAGAGTGGAGTAAAATTAGACAGACTAGGTGAGGACAAGTGAACTGTGATTGTTATGGGTATTAGAAATTAATGAGAATGACAACATAAAACAAAAGTGACAGTGAGAGAGAGAGCATGCCAAATTGCTTGTGTGTGTGTGTGTGTGTGTGTGTGTGTGTGTGTGTGTGTGTGTGTGTGTGTAGTGCCACTCCCCGTTTGATCACCTATCCAGGTATCGGTTTATCCATGAAGGTGTCTACCTGTTGCTGTGTGCTTGCTGCCATGGTTTGCTGTCTCTGTATATTCTGATTTTTTTCCATAACTACCATTAGGTCTGTTTAATTATCATATCGGCTGTATATCCTTTTGTTCCGTGTTTGACTTGCGTATGTATGTCTGTTCTCTGCCTGGCTACCAATATGTCTGTCTATTCTTTCTCTGCTGTTATGTCAGTTTTTTTCTCTGACTGCCACTATGTATGACTGTTCTTTGCGTGACTAGAAATACATCACTTTATTTTCTGTCAAATTGCCACAGTCTTATGTATGTCTATTCACTCTCCAGTCACCAGTGTCTCTGCCTCAGCACCTGTCGTCACCCATCTACCTGGGCAATGAAATATTTGAAGTACCCTGATTATGTGCGTCACTGGCTGTTACCTGCGGCTTACCTCCACTGCATGCCACTCATACTCACCCCACTCATCCTGCCTCTGCCTTCACCCTACCTACCCTAACTTGCCCCATCTTCACCCTCCTCACACCATTCTAAATCTTCTTTATCCTACCTTTATCCTCTACCCTCATCCATCTCGCTCGCCTTCATCTACCCCACCCACACTCCCCTTCATCTACCCCACCCTCACCCTCCTTCACCCACCCCACCCTTACCCTCCTTCACCCACCGCACCCTTACCCTCCAGTCCTCTCCCACACCCACCCCACTTTCAATCAACTCACTGTCGTCTGTTCACCCCATCCTCGCCCAACCCACCTTCTCTCTCCTCACCCAGGCCTCACCCCCACCTTCCCTACCCCTCATCCCTAACCCCACACCTAAGTGAAGCCTACCTTTCCCCTCACCCAGTCTTTCCTAAAGAATTCATTCTCACCCACCTCACCCATTCCATCCGACCCTCTCTCACCCCACCTTCACCTTCACCTGACCCTGCCTCCCTGTTCATTCTCACTCACTCTCACCTACCACACTCACACCCGTACCCACCATCACCCTTACCCACCATCACCCAACCCTCAGAACTGAAAGCTGAGAGAGGATAAACAGACCAGAACATTGGGATGGTGTAGCACGGTATATGGGATGTTGACAGGGTGAAGGAGAGCGGAGCGAGGGAGACGGAGGGAAATAGAGAAAGAGGGAAGCTAAAAATGAGAGAGAGAGAGAGAGAGAGAGAGAGAGAGAGAGAGAGAGAGAGAGAGAGAGAGTTGCCCTTTCCTATTTATCAGGACCACTTTACTCGTTTCCCTCTTCTCTCTGTCTGTCATACTTCCCCCCTGTTTCTCTTTTTTCATTTTCTTTCCTCATTTTGTTTCCCTCTGTGAATAATGCTCTGCTGAAAAATATAAGTCAAGAAAAACGATCTAAAAGTTATAATATCAAATACTTTAAAACCAAATCGACAGTGCACAAAATAATGAAGAAAGATCAGAAAATGTCCTTCTCACCTTGTACAGTTTCACAGTATGGAAACATCTGGAATGTTGCGTTCAGTAGCAGTCACCGTAATTTGAAACGTATAAGGAAAAATTACTAGTTTTGCGGCGTAGGAAACGCACACACACACACACACACACACACACACACACACACACACCCACCCACCCACCCACACCCACACACACACACACACACACCAACCCCCCCACCCACCCACACCCACACACACACACACACCAACCCACCCACCCACACACACACACACACACACACACACACACACACACACACACACACACACATATTAAGGAAAAGAAACATACGAGGAATTTTCAGATGATCAAAAGTTGTTTAACTTGTCAATGCACAGTCTACAAGAGGACATGATTTAACTATGTAAAGATTTTAAGTGACATGACAACATGCAATCGATAAGCATTTTACAATAGACCGGTCGAACTATACGAGAGCTAATGGTCATAGAATTACAGGCAAATGTTTCCAGTCGAGTGAAACAAAACATTATTTCCTTCAACAAGGTTATAAGTATAAGAAAATTACCGAGGAATTTGGCAGACTCTAGTACAGTAATATCATTAGCAGGCAGCTTGGATCGATACCGAGCATCGAATGCCCAACTAGGCATATAAAAGGCTGAACACGCAATACTGTTTTGGGCTTAATATTACTTTACCCAAACAGATTAAAATGGTATAGAAAATAGTCTTTCCTTTCAGCCTTGTCTGTGAAAACCTTTGGCTTTTTTTTTTTTTTTTTTTTTGTGCTGCATGGGGGTCATTATCATTCCTTTTCTCCCCCTGTCGGCTTGAGCTGGAGGGTTTAGTGGGTGTGCTGGAGAGCCTCCTTACTTTACTATCATTGTATTCAGCTCATAGATATCATAACAATAGCTTATCTGCAACAAACAGCCCCGCAACGACCATCAGATCTGTTACTGTTGGCTTTCCTTGGTACTCGTTTGTGCTCAGACCTTTTCTCTCTCTCTCTCTCTCTCTCTCTCTCTCTCTCTCTCAGTATTTGTTATCACACACACACACGCACACACACACATGCACACTGACTTCGACTGTCCTGTCATTTTTTCGGTATATATCTGTGCTGTTTACTTATCCCCTAATTCCACTGACTATGAAAAATTCTTTGACTATCGTACTTCTAGGTTGGAACACATCATGTCAATGTCTCCCTTCTCTGAAATCTCCATTCTAGGTGGTTTAATTGTTCACCATCACCCTCGGCTCTCCTCTCCTTTCACTGATCCACCTGGTGAACAAGCTTACATCTTTTCTATCCTTAATGGTCTAGAGGAGTTTGTACAGCACCCTACCCGTATCCCTGACCGCCTTGAAGAGACCAACATATTTGAACTTTTCATTACAACTAATCTGTCACGAATCAATCCGCGACATTTCCCTTTTGTGAGAAGCCACGAACTATTAGTGGAAAACTCACTGCGTATCGCTCAGCTAACCGTTTCTCCCTCCATTTCGGGGTACACTTTTCAAAACATTTGTCACTGTTTTCAAAAGTGACCGATTTAATGCACGTCACTAAGTGCTGTACTGAGCGATACTATTGTTTTCTTTATTGTTCGCCCCTGCTTGCACTTGACCGTTAAAAATGCGGCCTAGTGCTCCGCTTTTGTTCCCACGACTCAGTCGAGTGTTTGTTGTGACGGAGGAAGGTCCTGTGCCAGCAGTGTGAGAGGTCAGCTAGTACCCAAACTCCACTTCACGGTTAATCCAGTCCCCCCCCCCCGGGTGATACATAGCATTCATCGATCGGTATTTCCTTTTGTATAATCCTAGTTTTAAGAGCTTAGTTAAGGTGTTTTTTCCTAGGCGTAAGTATTTAGCTATTGTGTGAGTGAGTGAGTGCGTCTCATTTAATTTGATTTGAATTGTAACGTTAAATTTATTTTTTGTGATTAATAAATTTAACAGTTCCTTTCTTGAGCTCAGTGTAAAGTAAAATCTTGTTTCATTTCTCCATATTTAAGCTTATTTTCCCTATAGCTCCTAGCTTGCATAAACGTTTGCTTTCATAACTGGTACTTAGACCAGTCTTGTTGTATTAACTTAATATCCGTTGTGCCACCTGGGAGTTAAGCATCGGCAAGAACCTGATGTTAGTATTAGTTATTTATTGTCAGGGGTGAAGTAACTTTCTCCAGAGGCTAACAGTACTAATTCAGCATTTGTGAGTAACTAGTCTCTGCTGTGTACTGTTGAGAAAGTTTGTAAATTCTCGTTCTGAGAGAATCGTGCGAAGCAGGCCAGCGTAAAGTAATCGTTGTTTGATTTAGTAAGACAATCATTGTCCCTGCTCTTCAATATTATTGAATATTAATATCAATTTAAATAACATTGAACCATTTATATTTCAAAATTACCGTGAGATTATAAAAACCCCGTGACATAATCCTTCTGCTGATGCTGGTAATCTTTTCTCTCCATTGGGCTTCTCCGATCACAATCTTATCACCTTATCCAGTCCTGTCGCTCCAGTAAAACCCATGGACCCTCCCATGAAGTGGCGTCCTGGCACTTTGGAGCTGCTGATTGGGAGGCCCTCAGACAGAACTACTTTGATTTTCCCTGGAATGATTATTGCTCTTATGGCTGAGAGCCGTCTGCGTGTGCCTTGCGCGGTAAAGAGGTTATTCTCTGAGGAATGGAAGCACACATTACTTTCTCTTATCGTATGAATAATGAAAAAAAAAAGAAAAAAAAAGATTTAATCACGCTTGTTTTAATGTTGTCCACAACAAGGAGTAGGCCTTAAATAAGTACCGGAGCCAACCCTCCCTGAATTTTATCTCTTTATATCTCTGCCTGGAACCATGCAAAGTCTATCCTTCGCTCTGGAAAAAAAAAAAAAAAAAAAAAAAAAAATCATTCATACAAAATGCTCTTAACTCTCTGACTCAAATTCTTCCCGCTCCTTCTGGCACCTTGCCAAAAATCTTTCCAACAACTTTACTTCATCATCCTTCCTTCTCCTTTTCCGCTCTGATGGCTCTGTAGCTATTTCTTCTACTGATAAAGCAGAACTCTTCGCCCAGACTTTCTCCTCCAGTTCCACCTGAGGTGATTCTAGTTCTTTTCCTCCATCATTTGCCTCCGTTTGATTTTCTTATGGCTGACATTAAAATTTCTTCGACTGATAAGTTTTCTGCCATAACTGGCCTAAATACTAACCAGGCATATGGGCTTGACAGGGTCCCTCCTGTTGTTCACATGAACGGTGCCGTACACCTTGCCTAGATAAACTTTTTCGCCTTTGTCTGTCATATTGAACAGTTCCTTCTTGTTAGAAGTTTGTTCTCATTCGGCTTGTCCCAAAGAAGGGTGACCATTCCCAGCCCTCTAACTATTGCCCAACTGATTTAACATCCTGTAATTGTAAAGTTTTTAAATATATTAACAAAAAAAAAAAAAAAAATTTCCTATCATAATCTTCTTTCCGATCGTCAGTATGGGTTCCTCTAGGGACGCTCTTCTGGGGATCTTCTCACCTTCCTTTAAGACTCCTGGTCATCCTCCTTTCGGAACTTCGGCGAAAGCATTACCACTGAACATGGCATCTCAAATGTTTTCGACCGAGTCTGGCATACGAGTAAATATTTAATTTTCAAACTGCCCTCCCATAGTTTCTATCCTTCTGTTTGTGCCTTCATCCCTAGCCTTTCTGGTCGTTCCATAGCTGCTGTCGTAAATGGCCACCGTTCTTCTAGAGCCATCAATAGTGGTGTTCCTCAGGGCTCTGTCCTATCACCAACTCTCTTCCTTCTATTCATCAATGGTCTTCTAAGCTGTACATCTAGCCCTGTCCACTCATACGATGATGACCTCACCTTTCACATTTCCATCCGCATCCCACAGTGTCCATTTTAACAGTTACTTCAACAAACAAGGGATGAGGCAATAGCACACTTAATGTCTGACTTGGCTCATATGTCTGATTGTCGTTTTCACTGCACAAAAACTCAGTTCTTACATCTGTCAACCCGTCAGAATCTACCACAGGCAATTCAGGAATATCCACTAATATTTAACAATACCCAACTCAGTCCTTCATCATATATGAACATACTTGGGGCTTCATTCTCTCGGGATTTATCTTGCTAAGATTATATTCCCTTTCTTGACTGTTTCTAAGATATTAGGTGTACTAAGCCGACTCCGTGCCTTCACCCCTGCACAGTTGTTGACTTTATACACGGGTTTTATTCGCCCCTGAGTAGAGTACAACTCTCATGTATGAGCAGGCTTCCCATATCCAGCTCTTCTCAACAAGGTGGAGTTAATGGCTTTTTTGTCTTATTAACTCTCCTTCTCACACTGGCTTCTTCCAACCTCTCTCTCTCTCTCTCTCTTCGCCGCACTGTTGCATTTTTATTTTCTTTCTATCGCTACTTCAATGGTCACTGCTCCTCTGAACTGTCTGCTTGCACCTCTTCACCGCTATGACGGGGGCGTAGCACCCGTCTAGCAGCAAACTCTCATCCATTTTCCGTCCAGCTCTCTAATGCATGAGTTAACCGTTACTCCCAGTCCTTCATTTATGCAATAGGTCAACTCTGAAACTGTCTTCTTCTGTCCGTATTTCCTCCTGCCTATGACTTCCAGTACAGTGCATTCAGGGATTTCGAAACGAACTGATCTTGAATTTGGTTCTCTCTTCTCTTGTTTTTGTTTTTCTTGGAGGGAACAATCATTGCTGGCTTTTAGCCTTTGGTTCCTTCTTTCTTGCATTAAAAAAAAAAAAAACAGCATTTACTGTACTATCTTCTATTTTTCACTTTCTCTTGTTCTTCAGTATCTCCCATATTTTCCATCTTCCACTACCTTTGCCATCTACAGCATATCTCTTTATGTAATCTGTTACATTCACTGTCTCCCATAACTTCGTTTCACATAGCATTTCCCTTATCATCAATTTCCCTGCAATGACGTATATAATTATAATATGTTTTTGTTTCCTGCACGCAAAAATACTCACCTCGGGAGAGACTTTATGGACAGAAGTACAATGCAGTCTTCATTAACCCCTTCACTACGACAGATGCTTCCTTGTTTGAATAAATTCATGCGTAGACAGGAGAATATAAAACAATCTGTTCGGAATGAAGTGAAAAATCTGTATCATATTCTGTCTCATAAAAAGTAACGGAGAGTGTGGTAGAGAGGTAAAAAAGAGAGTGCAGGCGGGATGGAGTGGGTGGAGAAAGGTGACAGGAGTGATCTGTGACAGAAGGGTCTCTGCAAAAATGAAAGGGAAAGTTTATAAGACTGTCGTAAGGCCAGCCATGTTGTACGGAATGGAGACAGTACCACTGACAAAAGGACAGGAGGCACAGTTGGAGTTAGCAGAATTGAAGATGTTGCGTTTTTCACTATGAGTGACGAGGTTGGACAAAATTAGAAATGAACATATTAGAGGGACAGCTCACGTAAGTCAGTTTGGGGACAAAGCTAGAGAGGCGAGACTGAGATGGCTTGGACATGTGCGGAGAAGGGATGAGGAGTATGTCGGGAGGAGGATGCTGGAAATGGAGTTACCAGGCAGGAGAAAGAGAGGAAGGCCAAAGAGAAGGTTTATGGATGTAGTGGAAGAGGACATGCGGGTGGTAGGTGTAAGAGATGAAGATGCAGAAGACAGAGTAAGATGGAGACGGGTGATCCGCTGTGGCGACCCCTAAGGGGAGAGCCGAAAGGAGAAGAAGAAGATTCTCTGTCTCATAAATCGTCTTAGTCCCGTATTCACTGTCTAATACTCTCATTACTCTTATAGCCTACTCTGAAGAACCGTTCGGGGAGGTTTAATGGACACACACAGTAACATATCCTTAGGTCTTTTGTGAGGTAATTCGCATATCAGTGATGAAAAATAGACCATCATACTGTTAGAAGAGTAATGGTTTTTTGAGACAATTTCAATACAACAGTTTGCAGTATATATATATATATTATATATATCAATCAATCACATCCTGTGGCACCCTCGGGGATGCATATATATATATATATATATATATATATATATATATATATATATATATATATATATTCTAAAATTACGAATAAGCGAGGTATTGCGTGGTCTTATTCTGTGTCGTGTCATGGGGGAGAGGAGGGGGGCTGGGGGCTTTGTATATGCTTCGTCCATTAGAGGCCATGTGCTCTTGTTTCATGATGGTGCATTATGGTCACACATGCCATGTTCTTTTGAATCTACATGTTGTAGCCCATTACAAAAACATAAGTCCATTTCTGATTACACTCCCTAGGTGTCAACTCCCCACCTATATTGCCCAGGGATCCGTTTCTGCATCTTAATTACACTCCCTAGGTGTCAACTCCCCACCTATATTGCCCAGGGATCCGTTTCTGCATCTTCATTACACTCTCTAGGTGTCAACTCCCATCCACCTATATTCCCCAGGGATCCGTTCCTGCATCTATATATTTTCCCCCACAGGCCCATTTTCACCATGGATTTTTTGTCCCTAATGAACTATTTACCTCATGGATTAATTTTTGCTCAGGGGACATTTTATATGGGCCTATTTCCCCCAAGAATCTATTTTTCCTATGGTTTCATTTCCATCGTGGGCCTATTTTTGCCATGGATGTATTTTCCCAGAGAACCTATCATCCACCATCGACCTCATTTCCCTCACCAGTGTAGTTTTCCTTCATGAATGTCTCTTCTTCCTTGGATATCTTTTCCTCTTTGGACCTATTTCCTTTGGATCTGTCGTTCTTGTGCCTGTTTTCCATCATGATCCTATTTTCTCCCAATGAGGAAATACCAAATCCTCACATGGACTTAAATTAAATTCCCATGGACCTATTTCCCCCATGAAATTATTTTCAAATCCATTGAAACTGTTCTTTATTGGGCACATATTCCTAGGGATATATAGCCCATGGATCTTTTTTTTTTTTACATGGACCTATTCCCACCATGGATCTACTATATTCATCCCATGGAGCTATGCCCCATGGGCCCATTTTCTCATTAGCTACCCACCCATATACACACAGCTTCACCCAGAGTAGTCTGTCTCAGAAGTAGGACGATGACTTAGCGTTTTCACACACACACACACACACACACACACACACACACACACACACACACATACACACACACTGGACTAAAATTCGTTCATTTTCTTGGCCGCACATAGGTGGATTTGTTTCTGTTTCAACTGCGCATATATATATTTCTTTTTATTTAACAGAACGGAGGAAGGAAAAACAAATGAATAAAAAAAAAAAATGATCCATACACCAGATTACTGGTGTCCTCTGTTCATAAAATATCTGTAACAGTTAGACTTGAACAGTTATGGGTTGAAATCTGGAGGGAAACAACTCTGGGGAAGCGAGTTCCAGAGAGATGCAGTTCGGGGAATGAAAGAATTCTGATAGGCAGCAGTTCTGCAATATGGGTGAGTGACATTCCAGTCATGAGCGCTACCAGATGCCCGTGTAGCATGAGGGAAGGCATGGAGAGGTGGCACCATGGACGCAACTTCGTTTGAGCATTTGCCAAAAAAATATCTGTAAAATAATGCAAGGGAGGCAACATTCCTTCTTACTTGCAGGGGAGGTAGTTTATTTGTAATGGCATGGTTGTTAATAATTCTGACAGCTTTGTTCTAAATTTTGTTTAGTTGTTTTAATGCAACCTCTCCACATCCATTCCACAAGGGTGAGCAATATTCAAGCTGAGAGCGCACATGATTCATAAATTATAGCCAACTGCTCATCAGCGAAGAAGTTACGGACTCTGTTCAGTAATCCAAGTTTCTTTGAGGCGGTTTTAGCAAGTGATCTAACATGAGAGGTCCAGTTGAGGGCATTGTTAAGTGAGACGCCAATGATGAACGTTTCTCGCTTCAATCTTGACCTCTCTGTGTACTGATTTTGGCTGTGCTAATCGCTTCCCATTTCTGATTTTCACAATAAATCGATAACTCTAGTTTTTGTTGTTTCACGGGACTTTGCATGAAGTTGAGTACCATAAACATAAAAGTACACTGCAGGAGGATTCAGATAGGCAGTTCTGATGGAAAAATACATAGGTCTCCCCTCAAAGAAAAAAAAAAAAAGTCAGAAATTTGTTTGTATCTCGGATTATACAGGTACCTTTCTTGAGCCATAGAAAATATTGTTATTTGTAAACAATTTTGCTGCAAAATCTTCTCACAAAACTATTACTGAATGTCGCAGGACGCCAAAGACCAGTGTCGGATGAAGAATGGTCGTAGGTCTCTGAACACTGGTCTGATAATCAAGAGACGATTGACGGCCTAAGAGTGGTCACTGAAGTTGACGAAACTCTTTTGGAGGAAGAAAGTACGAGTGCTGACTAGTTCTGAGCCAAAGCTGGATCTGCGATGGCAATGTACATGGAGCCATTCATCCCTAAGTGGGACACATTAATACGGTACCAGTTCTCTTGATGAAATACTCGTACATCCTGCTCGGCTCTGCCATAGTCAGTGATGGTTGTGTTGTCCCCGGTAATTTCAAGGATCCATTTACGGCGTCAGTGCCTCTGATAATTTCGTAGACGATGAGATTATCTGCATACATACACAGTAAATAGGAAGAGTGTGGAGAGACGCCAAGTAATGGATCACAAGGCCAGGTAAACGTTCCCTGTACTCTCAAGAATACATCAAGCGATTTTTTTTTCATTCGGTGCGTTAACGATAAATATCTGTCTATCTATCTATACAGATAGATAGATAGATAAATAGACTGATTGATAGATAGATAGATAGACTGATAGATAGATAGACAGATAGGCAGAGATAGTGGTACATTGATATATACATATATGTACAGTACATATGAGTACACACACACACACACACACACACACACACATGTATATATATATATATATATATATATATATATATATATATATATATATATATATGTGTGTGTGTGTGTGTGTGTGTAATGAATAAATATATCATCATCATCATCCAATCTTACGTTGCCCCATGAGGAGCGTAGGAGCCTGGGGCTAGGCAAGTTAATCCTGACATTTAAGATGAGACTGACCAGGCTCACTCATCCCTGAGTGGCAATACGTGGGCAATAATCCCCAACCTTCCCATGGATATAAACCTTCACCGGCTCAATCCGACTGGAGCGCCGTAGTTACCCAATAAACCACCAGGCGCCAAAATTTAGTTATGTGGTTACCACCCAGCGTAGTAAATGGTTTCCTGGTGTACCGGAAACCATTTGGCTCGTCACTCAGTGGGTTACGCTACAATGAGTGACAAGCCAAATGGTTTCCTGAACACAGGGAAATCATTTACTACGCTGGATAGTAAACATATAACCAAATTTTGGCGCCTGGTGGTTTAGTGGGTAACTACGGCGCTCCAGTCGGATTGAGCAGGTGAAGGTTTATATCCAAGAGATGGCTGGCGCTTATTGCTCACATATTGTCACTCAGGGATGAGTGAGGCTGGTCAGTCTTCTCTAAGATGTCAGCCCCAACTTGCCTAGCCCCGGGCTCCTACGCTCTTCATGGGGCAACGTAGGATTGGATGATGATGATGATGATTATATTATTCATTACACACACACACACACACACACACACACACACACACACACACATATATATATATATATATATATATATATATATATATATATATATATATATATATATATATATATATATATATATATATATATATATAATCATCATCAACCCGTAACATTGCACTGCAGGACACAGGCCTCTCCCAAACGTTTCCACTTACCTTGGTCTTGTGCTGTTTCATTCAGTTCCAGGACCCTAAGATCTGTAACGAATTTTGTCTTCATCGCCGGCTCTTTTTTTGTCTGGGATCCTGTGTCTCATGATGGAATTATTTACTTCGTCACACCATCTACAGTAGTTGCTGGTCTTGCTCTTGGTCATTTTGAATCAGTTGTTACCCAGTCAGTTGCCTTCCTCGTCCATCTGTAGCTGTGTCATCTATAAAAATGGCCCGCCCAATGCCATTTTTCCCTTAATTGATTTCATTACGCCATCTGCTTCGGTTTGTTTCTTAATCTAAGGTGATTCTGTCATTTCTGTTAAAGTGATTCCTGGCATCTATCTTTCCATACCTCTCTGGGCACTTTTTAACTTTCTTTTCAGTGGTTTAGTCAGTTCATGTCTCTGAGGCGCAAGTCATTACAGGGAGATTGCATTAATTACAAACTTTTCTCTTCAGACGCAATGGTAAAGTGCCCTTTAGTATACTACTTTGTCTACCAAACGCTCTTCAAGCCAGCTTTGTACGTCTACTTATTTCAGGTTCGAATGATGGGTTAATCTGTACAAGTTGCCATAAGTATACCTGTTCATCAACTAATTCTGTAACTTCGTCTTGGATTCTTATTTCTTCAGTTTGAGCTTGCTTATTAAGTAAGACGCCTTTTTCTTATTCATCGTCAGTCCTACGCAAAGGTTTTCCCTGTTTGGGTCTTCTATCAATTGTTGCAATCTGTCCTCCTGTCCTATACAGAATGATGGCATCTGCAAACTAAGGTTACTCAGATATTCATCCCCTATTTCAGTCCCTTTAATGATCTAGTAGAGCTTTATAAATACTTCTTATAAGCATGCTATAAACATTTTTGGGGGGATAGTATCCTCCTGTCATAAACCTATTATATTGGAATTTATCATTTTTTTTCCTTTAATGTATGGAAGAAATAACCAAAGGCTTGAAGCCTGCAAGACTGTCTCCTCTGAGGTAAATCATAACAGACAGTCAAATTTACGATCTGTTTATTTCGAGAGATGCCTGGGCACACTACGGTTAAAAGACTGGAGGTCATAGACAATAGAAAACTGAGACAGAGGAAGACCGTTCTAGAGGTGACCTGTAGCATACATAAAGGACTGGGAGTAACGGTTAACTCTTGCATAAGAGCACTGGACAATAAAAGGATGAGAGTTTGCTGCCAGACGGGTTCCACGCTCCCACCGTAGTGGTGGAAGGATCTTTTTTTTTTTTTTTTAAATAACAGAATGGAGGAAGGAAAAACAAATGAATAAAAAAAATAATAATAATCCATACACCAGATTATTGGTGTCCTGTTCATAAAATATCTGTAACAGTTAGACTTGAACTGTGGGTTGAAATTTGGAAGGAAACAATTCTGAGGAAGCGAGTTCCAGAGAGATACAGTTCGGGGAATGAAAGAATTCTGATAAGCAGATGTTCTGCAATATCGCTGAGTGACATTCCAGACATGAGCACTACCAGATGCCTGTGTAGCACGAGGGAAGGCATGGTGAGGTGGCACCATGGACGCAACTTCGTCTGAGCATTTGCCATCGCTTCTTACTTGTAGGGGAGGTAGTTTATTTGTAATGACAGGGTTGTTAATAATTCTAACAGCTTTGTTCTGAATTTTGTCTAGTTGTTTTAACGCAACCTCTCCACATCCATTCCACAAGGGTGAGCAATATTCAGTCTGAGAGCGCACATGACTCTTATAAATTATAGCTAACTACTCATCAGCGAAGAAGTTACAGACTCTGTACAATAATCCAAGTTTCTTTGAGGCAGTTTTAGCAAGTGATCTAACATGAGAGGTCCAGCTGAGGGCATTGCTAAGTGAGACTCCAAGAATTTCAATACTTTTGGAGATGAGAATATTTGTAGCACTGAAGGCAATGTACGAATCTGGCAATATCTGTCTATTAGTAAATTGTATATATTTAGTTTTACTAGCATTAAATGAGACAAGGTTGTTTTGTCCCCACTCACTGATCATAGATAGGTCTTGATTTATCAAGATGGCTGTACTGAGTTAAGAGGTAGAGATATCAGACTTCGTAAATGGGTGTCTGAGTGTGAATGAACTATGTAGTGTTGAGTCATTGCCTTCGTGTCACTGAGATATTTCGTGTCACTGAGATATAGTTTCTCCATGTAGGTCAATTGATTTTTTTTTTTTTACAGAACAAAGGAAGAAAAAACAAATGAATCAAAAAATAATAATCCATACACCAGATTATTGGTGTCCTCTGTTCATAAAATATCTGTAACAGTTGGACTTGAACAGCGTAGGTTCAAGTTTGGAGGGAAACAACTCTGGGGAAGCGAGTTCCAAAGAGATGCAGTTCGGGGAATGAAAGAATTCTGATAGGCAGAAGTTCTGCAATATGGCTGAGTGACATTCCAGTCATGAACCTACCAGATGTCTGTGTAGCACGAGGGAAGGCATGGAGAGGTGTCACCATGGATGCCACTTCATCTGAGCATTTGCCATAAAAATATCTGTAAAATAATGCAAGGGAGGCAACATTCCTTCTTACTTGTAGGGGAGGTAGTTTAATTGTAATGGCAGGGTTGTTAATGATTCTAACAGCTTTGTTCTGAATTTTGTCTAGTTGTTTTAATGCAACCTCTCCACATCCATTCCAAAAGGATGAGCAATATTCAAGCTGAGAGCTCACATGACTCTTATAAATTATAGCTAACTGCTCGTCGGTGAAGAAGTTACAGACTCTGTACAATAATCCAAGTTTCTTTGAGGCAGTTTTAGCAAGTGATCTAACATGAAAGGTCCAGCTGAGGGCATTGTTAAGTGAGACGCCGAGAATTTCAATACTTTTGGAGATGGGAATATCAGCAGTACTGAAGTTAATATACGAATCTGGCAATATCTGTCTATTAGTAAACTGTATATATTTAGTTTTACCAGCATTAAATGAGACAAGGTTGTGTTGTCCCCATTCACTGACCGTACATAGGTCTTGATTTATGGAGATGGCTGTACTGAGTTGAGATGTAGAGATATTAGACTTTGTTAATGGATGTCTGAGTGTGAATGAACTATGTAATGTTGAGTCATCTGCATATGAGTGGATGGGATTGTGGGTGACAGATAAGAGATCATTAATATGAACCAGGAACAGGGTTGGGGCCAGAACTGATCCCTGCGGCACGCCGGCGTTAACTGAGTGGAAATTGGAATATACATCATCTTCTTTTACTCTTATTTTCCTGTCACTGAGATATGAGATCAAAGGAACAAAAGACGTTAGTCCATAGCAAGGGAGTTTGGACAGCAGGGAACGGTGCCATACTCTATCGAAATCTTTAGAAATATCAAGGGCTACTGGATGAGTTTCTCCATGTAGGTCAATTGATTGATGGATTGTATGAGTTAGGAGACTGAGTACGTCAATGGTGGATCTTTCGTGGCGAAAACCATATTGTCTATCACTAATTAAGTTGTTGGACTCAAGATGTTTAACAATGTGCTTATTAATTAAAGTTTCAAATACCTTACCAAGAGAAGATGTGACTGCTACTGGTCTGTAATCAGAGGGGTCAAAGGAACTTCCTTTCTTCGGAATTGGGTGGATACTGGCTTCTTTCCATGAATTTGGGAATGAAGAAGTACATATGCATAGTCTGAATAATTTAGCTAGAACAGAGGAATGTTCAGGGGAACACTTTTTCAAAACAATTGGCGGAATTCTTTCTGGGCCTGGAGCTTTGTTGGTAGGTAAATTGTCTACGATGAATTTTACGTATCTTGTCTGTATTTTAAGTGGAACAGTTTCGGGAGAGTCAAGTTCTAGTACTGGGATGTTCTGGCTGGTATCGTCTATGGTAGAATTTCTGACAAATGTACTGGCAAAAATATCTGCTTTTGCACGTGGGTCATTTGTAATGTTGCCATCTGAAGATTTCAGTGGGGGAATGGATGATGACTTGTTAAAGTTATTATTGAAAGAATTAAGAGTTGACTAGAATATTCTATTGTCACTATGGTTGTTATGTAGTTTTGATGCTTGCTTTTGAAGAAAGTTTGATTTAGCTAGATTTATTACAGCTTTTGCATGAATTCTAGCAGTTTGAAATTGAGAGTGTGTTTCAAATGTTTTTGATTTTAAGTAAGAGTTATATGCTAATGACTTTTGGGCTGTTGCTCTGGCACAGTTGCCATCAAACCATTTTGGAGAGTTTGATCTTTTAGTGAACTGTTGACTTGGTATGAATAAATCCATACCAGCTAGTATTAAGTCGCAAATGTGGGACTGGATGGAACTGGGATCACTAGAGAAGAGAGACTGCCATAGAATGTCAGCAAGATCATTTCTAAATCCATCCCAGTTTGTCCTATCAAAGTGCCATCACATCACCCTGACGGGTTCAGAACGGGGAGGTGTGGGGGAGTTAACTAATGAGGCTTTGATGAGATTGTGGTCAGAGGATCCAAGTGGTCACAGTACCTCTATCATGTATTGATTTGGATTATTTGTCATGAATAAATCCAAGAGATGAGGATTATGATCCGGATTATCAGGTATTCTGGATGGTTGCTTTACCAGCTGGGTGAGATTAAACGATTCTGGAAACAGCTCGCACTCTAGATCAGTTTCATCAGTCCTGGCAGAATGCAATAACCATTCAACATTATGTATGTTAAAATCACCCAAAATGGCACTTTCGGTGCTAAGGGCAAGGTTAAGGTTACGGAACTGTGTGGATATGGAATCAAATACACTGCGTTCCGAAGAAGCATTGGGGGAGCGATAGACTACACAGATTGATGGATGATATGAGTTAGGAGATTGAGTATGTCCATGGTGGATCTTTCGTGGCGAAAACCATATTGTCTATCACTGGTTGAGTTGTTGGATTCAAGATGTTTAACAATGTGCTTATTAATTATTAAAGTTTCAAATACCTTACCAAGAGAAGATGTGACGGCTATTGATCTGTAATCAGAGGGGTCAGAGGAACTTCTGTTCTTCGGAATTGGGTGGATATTGGCTTCTTTCCATGAATTTGGGAATGAAGAAATACATGGATGGAGTAATAAAAGAGGTACAAGGTACGGTAGTGGATGTTGAAGTGGCCCTGGTGAGAGAGGGTAGTGTTTGGAAACTCCCTGTACTGTTGTTTGCAGATGATACTGTGTTGTTGAGTGAAGACGAAGGGGAGCTGCAAGGCTTGGTGGATGAGTTTGGGAGAGTGTGTAAGAAACGGAATCTAAAGGTGAATGTAGGGAAGAGTAAAGTGATGGTCTTTGAGAGAGGTGAAGTCAGTGAATGTACAGCGAGGCTGGATGGTAAGGAATTGGAAAATGTGGGTACGTTTAAGTACTTGGGTAGTGTGATGAGTAAGGATGGAGGTTTGGAGGGTGAAGTGCTTGAAAGGGTACAGCAGGGAAGAAAGGTTGCTGGTTCCTTGAAAGCAGTGATATGAAGCAGGGAAGTGAGCATGGAAGTGAAAAAGTTACTACATGAGAGTATTGTGAGACCAACTCTAACGTATGGAAGTGAAGCTTGGACGTTGCTGGAAGAACACAAGTCAAGAGTGAGAGCAGTGGAAATGAGATATTTAAGAGGAGCCTGTGGAGTCACATGGAGAGACAGGCTGACAAATTAGGATATAAAGGAGCGTTGTGGTGCGGATTTGGATGTGATAAGAAGCGTTAGGAGGAATACACTGAGGTGGTTTGGCCATGTGGAGAGGATGGAGGGTGAAAGACTGACGAAGAGAGTGTATGTGAGTGAGGTGGAGGAGGGATGAAGGAGGGGAAGGCCGAGGATGAGATGGATGGATGGGGTGGAGAGGTATATGAGAGGGGGGGGGGGTTGTGAGTTGGGAGCGGGGCAGTGAAATGGCGGGGGAAAGGGCGACGTGGAGTCGATTTGTTTGTGGCCACTCCGAATGGGATTGAGGCGTCTGGCAATAGATAGATAGATAGACAGAAGTACGTATGCATAGTCTGAATAATTTAGCTTGAACACAGGCAAGTTCAGGGGAACACTTTTTTCAAAACAACTGGCGGAATTCCATCTGGGCCTGGAGCTTTGTTGGTAGGTAAATTGTCTAGGATGAATTTTACCGTACGTATCTTGTCTGTATTTTAAGTGGGGCAATTTCTGCAGAGACAAGGTCTAGTACTGGGACATTCTGGCTGGTATCGTCTATGGCAGAGTTTCTGGGAAATGTACTGGCAAAAATATCTGCTTTTGCACGTGGGTCATTTGTAATGTTGCCATCTGAAGATTTTAGTGGGAGAATGGATGATGATTTGTTAAATTTATTATTGAAAGAATTAAGTGTTGACCAGAATATTCTATTGTCATTTGGGTTGTTAAGTAGTTTTGATGCTTGCTTTTGAAGAAAGTTTGATTTAGATAGATTTATTACAGCTTTTGCATGATTTCTAGCATTTTTAAATTGAGTGATTCAGATGTTTTTGATTTTAAGTAAGAGTTGTATGCTAATGACTTTTGGCCTGTTACTCTGGCACAGTTGCCATCAAACCATTTTGGAGAGTTCGATCTTTTAGTGAACTGTTGACTTGGTATGAATAAATCCATACCAGCTAGTATTAAGTCGCAAATGTGGGACTGGGTAGAATTGGGATCACCAGAGAAGAAAGACTGCCATGCAATGTCAGCAAGATAATTTCTAAATCCATCCCAGTTTGCCTTATCAAAGTGCCATCGGCTCACCCTGACAGGTTCAGAACGGGGAGGTGTGGGGGGAGGGGGTCAACTAATGAGAAGGATGCAAGGAGACACTGCAGATGAGCAGTGACTATTGAAGTAGCGAGAGAAAAAAGATACCGGTACAGATGCAACAGTGCGGCGAAGATACGGATGTTGAAGGGATCCAACAAGAGGAGGAGAATTAATGAATCGGAAAGCCTTTGACTCCACCATGTTGAGAAGAGCTTGAGAAGAAATATATGTAGGGAGCCTCCCCGCACATGAGAGTAGTATTTTACACAGAGGCGAATAAAAGAAGGCAGAGTCTGCTAAGCACAAGGAACCTCTTGGAAGCAGATTTTACAAGAGATGTAATATGATCTTTCCAAGATAAATCCCAGAAGAACCCCAAGTATGTTCAAAGATGATCCAGGACTGAGTTGGATATTGTTAAAAATTAGAGGATACTCTTGAGGAAGATTTTGATGGGTCGAATTATGTAAGAAACTATTTTTCGATGCATTAAAAGCAATAAAATTACCACTACCCGAATCAGAGATATGAGTCAAGTCGGACATTAGGTGTGCTATGGCTTCATCCCGTAATTGTTAAAGTGATTGCTGAGATGGACGCTGCGGGAAATGGATGGAAAGGTGAAGGGTGGAGTCATCAGCATACGAGTGAAAAGGGTTACATGTACAACTTAGAAGGTCATTGATGAGTAGAAGGAAGAGAGTTGGTGATAGGGCAGAGCCCTGAGGAACACCACTATTGATAGCTTTAGTAGAACTGTGGCCGTCTACAGCAGCAGCTATAGAACGACCAGAAAGGAAGCTAGAGATGAAGGCACAGATAGAAAGATAGAAAAAGTAAGAAGGCAGTTTGGAAATTTAAGATGTATGCCAGACTGTGTCGTAAGCCTTTGAGATGTCAAGTGCAATGCAAAGCTTTCGCCAAAGTTCCGAAAGAAGAATGACCAGGAGTATGAAGGGAAGATGAGATCACCAGTGGAGTATCCCTGGTGGAACCCATTCTGGTGATCGGAAGGAAGGTTGTAATTGGAAATCTGCTTTATCTATCTATCTATCTATCTATCTATATTATCTCTCTCTCTCTCTCTCTCTCTCTCTCTCTATGTATATATATATATATATATATATATATATATATATATATATATATATATATATGAACAGATTTAAAAACTTTAGAAATACAGTATGTTAAAGCACTTGGGTGATAGTTAGAGGGTTGGGAATGGTCACCATTCTTTGGGACAGGTTGAATGAGAGCAAACTTCAGCATGAAGGAAAGATATCAGTCAACAGATAAATGCGAAAGAGTTTACCTAGGAAGGGTTTAAGCACAGAAGCACAGTTCTTGAGGACAACGGGAGAGACTCCATCAGGCCCATATGCCTCATTAGTATTAAGGCCAGTAAGGGCAGAAAGTGCATAAATAGAAGAAATTTTAATGTCAGCCATGAGGAAGTCAGAGGGGAGAAGAGTTGGAGGGACAGAAAAAGAATCATCTAAGGTGGAACTGGAGGAAAAAGTAAGAGCAAAGAGTTCTGCCTTTTCAGTAGAAGAAACAGACACACAGCCATTAGAGCGAAAAAGAGAAAGGAAGGAGGATAAAAGTGTTAAAAAGGTTTTTGGCAAGGCGGCAGAAGGAGCGGGAAGAATTTGTACGTAGCTTGATAGTCGCTGTTCCATTTCTGTATTTTGTTTCCAATATTTTCAGTAGATGTCATCTATACCCTATCTACGAATTGCACTGAATACCGTTGCTGTTTCTACTAAGTCAAAGTTTTTTTTTTTTTTTTTTTTCGTAATTAGTGAATCCTATACACAAAGATTTCCTGTACTTATTTATCTTCTCAATTATTCGATTTGTTGTATGTTTGTGGTCGATGGTTGAGAATCCACGTCGAAAGCCAGCTTGTTTCTGATGCTGGTTAGAGTTAGCACGTGTGAAATTCTGTTGGTAATGATCATTGTGAATAATTTGGATAAAACTGACACAGTTGATTGATCGATAGTTTTAAAAAATTTTCAATTCTTCTTTCTTATATATTTAAGTTATTACTGCGTTTTTCCAGGCTGTTAGCACTTTTCCTTCTCAGAGACATTTCGTAAAGAGTTTTGATAGATTTTCTAGAGCAGTCTTTCCTGCATCTTTGATCTAATCTGTGTTACAGTCTTCTCCTGATGCTTGTCCTCTTTTTATACTTTTCAAAGTTTTTTTTTTTTCTATTCTATTGGTATGACTGGAATTTCTGTAGATACTGGGTTTCCTTCGACGAGTGGTCTGTCGTCTGAGTTGTCTAGATGACCACAGAATTCTTCCACCACTCTGATAATCTCTTCCCTATTGTGTGCTACTTCACCATTTGGTTTCGCTAAAGCATACATCTGACTTTTCTCTATCCCTAGTCTCCTCTTTGGTGTCTTCACGCTAGTTTCTGAGATTAATGAGAATAACACTTTGTTATTTCCGCACATCTTGCTTTTCTTTATTGACTGTCTTCGTTAATAAGGCTGCCTCTGTTTTATCTCTGGCAGATAATACCTTTATGTTTTTACGTTTCCGCATTAACAGTTTCGATTCATTGGAGAGTTTACTATCCTTTTCGCTCATTGCCTTCCATACTATTTCAAGTGCTGCTTCCTTCAGTATTTTGATCTATTTATACATCTCTCTCTCTGTCTGCCTATCTATCAGCCAATCAATCTGTATCTATAAGAACATGAACATAACTATCTATCAATCCATCCATATCTATCTATATTTCTATCTTTATCTTTTATTTCTTACTTTCTTCCTGAAACTTCCTGACAGTTATGATTGTCTCTCCCTGCCACTTCCATCCTCTTACTCGGCATCCTTCTCACTCCCTTCTCACGTCCTCCCTCCCTCCTTCCTCACTCCCCTTTCCTCTCCTCTCATTCGTTACCATCTCCGTTCTTCCCTTTCCTCCCCCCTCCCGCCCATTTTTCCCTTCCATTCCCCTACCTTGTATTTCAACACATCCTTACGCCCACTTCCCCTTCACTTCTCATTTCCCCCTCTCTCCTATCTGTCCTTTCAGACCCCTTCCCACTTCCCCCCCTTCCTTCACTCATCCCCTCCCTCTCCCACTCTCTCATTTTTCCCCTCCTTTCCTTCCTCACTCGATTCAGTCCTCAGTCTCTCATTCCCCTTCCCTTCCTCTCGTATCCTCTTCCTCTCTCAGACTTTCTTCTCACTCCCACCCTCGTTTCTGTTCATTGCCCCTCCCTCCATTCTTTTCGTGACGTACCCCTCTCTTCCGTTCTCCCCTCCCTCCCTCCTCATTCTCCCATTCCCACTGTCTACTGCCCTTCCCTCCCTTCTGTTCCCTATTTCTCACTCTCCACATCGTCCTCTTTCCTTTGCACCCCATTCCTTACTCTCACTTCCCTTTCTTTCCACTTACTCCTCCATACTTCTTCTCTGCTATCTGCCGCCCCCCCCCCCTTTACTTCCTTCCCTTCCTACACCACCTTCTCTCTCTCGCTGTCTTCCTTCCCACTTCCTAGCTCTTCCCTCTCATATGTCTTCCCTGCCTTCCAGCTCAACTCTCATTCCTTCCCTCTCCTTCCCTCACACTCCCCCCATCCTTCTTCTTATTATTGCTTCCCTTCTTTTCCTCCTCCCATTCCTTTGCCTCTCCCTTCCTCCCCACTCCCTCCAGTGCCCTACCCTTCCCTTCACTTTCCATTCCTTCACTCCCTCTCTATCTTCTCACATCCTCCCTCCCCCTCCCCACTGGCCGCCCCTGACCTCGCCGCGAAGTTAATCTCTGGTCATGCATATTTTAGATCACCGGCAAGAGTCGGAGGGGAGGGGGAGGGGAGGAGGGAAAAGGGAGGGAAGAATGGAGAGAACAGAAGGAAAAACGGTTAGGGAGGGAAAAGGGGTAGGAGGAAAGAACGGAGGCAGCAAGAGAGAAAGAGCTGGAGAGGGAAGGAAAGAGGGGGGAAAGAGGGAAGGAAAGAGGGGGGAAAGGGAATGAATGGGAAAGGTAAGACAGCTGAAGTGGGAAAAGATGAGAGAAGAGTGAAGGGAAAAGGAATGATTTAGAGAGAAGAGAAGGAAGGAAGGGGGAATTGGAGAAATGGAGGATGAAGGGGAGGTGGAGAGGGAAAGAGAGAAGATAGAATAAGAGAAAGTGGGAGGGGAAATGAACTGGAAATGAAGATAAGGCAAGGAAGGTGGAAGTGATACAGAGGACGAGAGGGCAGAAAGTGAGAAGAGGAAATGAGATGATCCGTGGAGGAGAGAAGGGAAACAATGGAGGAGACAGGAGTGGAGAGAGGGGACACAATGCAGGAGATAAGAGAACAGCGGGAAGAAGAGAGGAGGGAAGAGAGAAATAGTGGAGGAGACGGAAGAATAGAGGAGAGGAGAGAACAAGATAGGAGAGATGCAGTTGAGCAGACAGGAGAATAGAGAAGACGAGGAAGAAAATGGAGGAGAGAACAGAAGAAAGGAGAGAGGCAATGGAAGAGAGAAATGAAGAAACAGGGGAGATAAAAGAGAGATGAGAAGAGAAAGGAGGCAGTGGAGGGGAAAGAAGAGGAGGGAAACAGGGGGTTGGGTGCAAATGTTGGAGAGAGGAAGGGAGAATGATTGAGATAATTACCCCAGAGGGGGAAGGAGGGTAAAGCGAGAGAGAGGCTGGATGGGAGAGAGGGAAGATAGACGAAGAAGAAGAAGAAAGAAGAGGAGGAGAAGGAGGATGACGACGATGACGGTGACGAGAGAGAGAGAGAGAGAGAGAGAGAGAGAGAGAGAGATGGAAGGGGGGGTGGTATTTCTGCATCTGCATCTACAATGTCCATTTCAATTACACTGCGGGACTCGACCTTCTCCTCGGGGTGAGAGAAGTAACAATAGTAGCTGGAACGCCAGGTTCATTTGAATGTGAACCCAGTAGACTACTGACCAAAGTTGCCCCCTCCTGCAGTCCACCATTTCTCTTTAAGGGGATAGGTGAGATTTGAATGTTGTTTGCATAACCAGGCAGCTACTTATGCCAGTGCCACTGCGCGAAGGCACTCCTCTCCAGAGTAATAGCCAGAATGAATTTTTTCCCTATTCTGGCCAAATACGAATGGAGACGGGGTGTTTGTGAAAGATGTCCATGTGAAAATTTTGTTGTATTGGCTATAATTGTGTGTCAGAAACTGTATATGTCAGTGGTAGAACGAATATATGCTGCCACATTAAAGGACATGCTACCAGCACCTGCTTTAAATGACCGCCAGGGGGTCAGCTCGATCCGTAGACCTGGAGCACATGCATCACGAGATAAACACGCTAATCACCAAGCCACCCCTCGATGGATAAATTAAGGAGCTGGGGAGGGGTGAAGATGTGATGGAAGGGTGAGGGAGTGAGAACTAGGTGAAAAAATGAGGGAAGGGTTAGGGAGTGAGAAAAAGGTGAGGGCGTAAGAAAAAGGTGAGGGAGTGAGGGAGCGTAGGAAGAGTGAAGGAATGAGGGTAGGGTGAGGGAGTGAGGGAAGGGTAAGGGATTGTGGGAAGGGTAAGGGAGTAAGGGAAGGGTGAGGGAGTGAAGGAAGGCTGAAGGAGTGAGAGAAAGGTGGGGAAATGATTGAAGGGTGAGAGAGTAGGGAAGGTTGAGGGAATGAACAAAGGGTGAGGGAGTGAAGGAGGGGTGAGGGAGTTAGGGAAGGTTGAAAAAGTACAAAGGAGTACACAGGAAAGCAAACAGCAGCAGACCTTATGGCCCTTTCGAGCTGCTTGTTACAGAGTAGATTATGACTACGAGATCTAATTCAGCATGGTGAAGGATAAGGAGAGTAAAGCAAGAAGGCACCCCACGCCTCCAAACCCTCCAGTTAAGACTGACAGGAAAAAAAAAAAAAAAAAACACCATGCAGCATGGAAAAACTACCATGGAAATTTCATAGGAAAGACTGAAAAGGAAAAGTTACATTCTATAATATTTTACCAATAAGCTACCAGTCTGAATAACCTGAATGAGAAAGCAGTAGGGTAAAATAAATAATAAAATGATAAATAAGGCACGACATTATGTAAGGGTACGTTGAGTTAACGGGGCGTCTGTAAACACAGTGTGGAAAATGCACAATGTGGATGTTCAGGGGTGGTGCGGCAGCCTTGTCTGGCGCTTTTAAGGTAGGCAACAGTCAATCGGACTCCTCCGTTTACACCACTGAGACAAGGAACTTTCCCCTGCGCGAAAAGTACACAAGCTTCATCCTGAAGCAGTGACCCCTAGTACTTAAAAAAAATCTCGATGGAGGTCACTTAACTAACAGCGACCACCCTCAGTGATCCACAGCCCATCACAGGTCAAAGGAAAGAGTAGTGACGATTAACTCAGGGCTATCTGTGAGGGAAAGCTGAGGGACTGAAGGAAGAGTGAGGCAGTGAAAGAGGGGTGAGGGAGTGAGGGAAGGGTGAAGGTGTGAGGGAAGGGTGAGGGAGTGAGGGAAGGGTGAGGATGGCTGCGAAGGAAGTTGGGTCGAAACACAAAGATGACTTCATCGAGGGAGGGAGGGAGGGGGGATGGAATTACATGGAACAATGTAATCATAGTTGTAATTGATGGGGAATGAGTTACTTGAATGTCACAACAGCAACCGTGAGAGGACTGTTTGCATTACTGCGCTTGCGAAATAACAATGTGTGTTAAGTTTTAATTGGTGTGTGTGTGTGTGTGTGTGTGTGTGTGTGTGTGTGTGTGTGTGTGTGTGTGTGTGTGTGTGTGTGTGTGTGTGTGTGTGTGCTCAAACAAAATAACCCTAGTTTTCATTCGATTATAACCAAATTTAGGGAATGGATTGACAGACAGTCAATGAGACAATCAGTAATTTGACGGAACAATAGGTCAGTGGTCAAGATCACACGGCTTTGACTGTTCAAAACCACATAAAGGTTTGATCCAGTTTACAGCAAACCAGGGGCAAGGCTTGAAGTATGGCAAAAATGGAATGATTCAATATGAACAAGTGAATATCTAGGTCACAAGGCAGGGTCAAAGTTCAGCCCGTGTGTGTGATTGCCATTAAAATAACTCGAACAATATTCATCCATTTTTAATTGAACTTTGTAGAAGGATTGAGGGTCAGCCATAGGCTATTTTTTTTTTTTTTAATGTTAGATCAAACCTCACAGTCACACCACAAGGTTTACAAGAATATTTATTTGACTGTGATAAAATTTTGTGAAGGGGCTGAGGATAAGCTATGTATAAAGAAAAATATACACTTTGGAAAAAATCGGATACCTGTAGAGGTTATAATCCAAGGCCACACAGTTTCCATACCGCTGTTAAGCCCAAAATATCCAGTTCTGACCAAAAGTCAAAAAAATAACTCGCATATTATCGCATTTATCGATGTCCAAAAATTTCGCGCCGTCGTTTCCCGTGCAGGGCCAAAATTTTTGTTTGGTACTACTCTCACAGTCACTGGACTTAGGCTGATATCAAGTACCGTCCTCGTGGAAGAAACGCACAAATGCACAGACAGACAAACACATACACAACTTGACTCATATATATATATACATATATATATATATATATATATATATATATATATATATATATATATATATATATATATATAATGTATATCTATATGTACAGTCAAGCCTCGGTAACTCGGACCAACTGGGGGTTACTCGGTCTGAGTTATGCAATTATATTCATACCGTAATGAATAGAGTGGCAAGACATGATGTGTTAGTTTGCATTGGTGATTTTAATGCGATTGTTGGCACTAGTAGGGATGGCTTTGAAGATTGTATGGGTAAGGAGGGTGTTGGTATAAGAAACGAGAATGGGGTGCGATTTGGAAGCTTTTGTTTGGCAAATGACCTTATAATTGGTGGAACTATCTCTGAGCATAGAAAAATATATAAGACTACTTGGATTTCACCATGTGGTAAATATTGTAACCAGATTGACCACATTGCAATTAGCAGAAGGCATAGGAGTTATATGCAAGATGTTTGTGTAAGGAGGGGGGCGGATATAGGTAGTGATCATCAACTTGCTGTGTCAAAGATTAAAATAAAACTTAAGAGAACCGTTAATGGTAATTGTACAGGAGGTAATAATTATGATTTTATGAACTGAGAAGTGATGAGAACACGAGGGAAAAGTTTCGGTGGGAATGTAGGAACAGGTTTCTAGTCCTGCAGACTTTGATGGAATCTGAAGACAATGATATTAATCAAATATGGAGAGAGGTAAAAGAGGTTTTGCATGAGAGTGCTAAGGTTACTATTAAGAAAAAGGGAAAAGCGAGAAGGAAAGTGGATGTCAGATGAAACATGGAATGCAATTCAGAAGGAAAGAGGCGAAGTTAAGAAGTGAAGAACAACATGTTGATGCCCCGGTAGTTGAAGTACTTAGAGCAAAGTACTGGAGTTTAAATTCTGAAGTAAAAAAAACTCGTTAGACGTGATAAGAGACTATATGATGAAAAGGCAACAGAGACAGAAATTAAATTAAGTAAAAATGACGGTTAGAGCACAAGTGCAGAGTATCAGGTCATAAAGGAGTTAACTGGGACTGAATAGAGAAGGAAGGAAATACCTGTACGAGATAGAAATGGTAATTTGATGACCAAAGATTTGGATATAAAAGGAAGGTGGAAAGAGCATTTTGAATCTGTTCTACATAGACCAATCCCAGCTGAAGGGGACATTTTGCCAGCCGAGAGAGATTTGCAGATAGAAACAGGGGATATAACTTTGGAAGAGGTAGCAAAAACTATAAAGGAGTTAAAGAATTTTAAGGCCCCAGGAGAGGATGGAATATTTCCTGAAATGCTTTAGGTGGAAAATGATGAGTTGATGAATGCGCTTTTGAAACTTTTTAATGTGGCTTGGGATAATGGTGGAATTCCAGAAGAGTGGAAAAATGGAATGATTATAAAAATACCAAAAAAGGGAGATTTAAGTGTCTGTGAAAATTGGAGGGGGATAACTTTGACACCCGTAGCTGCAAAAGTCTTTTCCAAAATCTTGATGAACAAAATAGAGCCAGTAATTGATAAAATTTTAAGAGAAGAACAAGCGGGATTTAGAAAGGGTCGAGGTTGTAATGATCAGATTTTTACTGTAAGGCATCTAATGCAACAAGCTAATGAGATGAAAATGCCACTTAGTATGTGTTTTGTGGATTTTGAAAAGGCGTTTGACAGTGTTTCATTTGGAGCTGTGTTGAAAATTATGAGATTCTATGGTATACCAGAAAAGGTTGTAAATATTATTAGAAGCCTGCATGATGGTACTTTTTGTAGGGTAATGGTGGGTGGTTCTTTGAGTGATTAATTTGAAGTTAGGTCAGGAGTGATTCAAGGAGTTCTTTCGCCATTGTTGTTTGTTTTGGTTATGGATTATGTTATGAGAAAGGTTGTAAGGAGAACAGGTGCAGGAATTAACTGGAAAGAAAATAAGAAGCTGATGGATTTGGATTATGCTGATGATATTGGACTGATTTGTGGAAGTATTTACGAGATGCAGAGGGTGCTTGATTGTCTGGTGGAGGACGGAGAAAAAGTGGGATTGGTAATAAATTGTGGAAAGACTGAAATTATTAATATGAACGTGGAGAACCAAATCGATTGTGTAATTGGGAATAATGTGGTGAAGAATGTAGAAAACTTTAAATATCTGGGAACGATTGTATCATCTAATGGATCATTAAACAATGAAATTGAGGAGAGGATTAGACAGGCTTGGTGAAATGTTGGAATGTTGAAATCTGTTTGGAATAATAATATGCTTTCGGTACATACTAAAGTGAAAATTTACAAGTCCATGGTTAGACCAATTTTAATTTATGGGCATGAGTCATGGTACGTTACAATTGCAACAGATCAGAAAGTATTAGGATTTGAGAATAAAATACTGAGAAGGATTCTTGGGGTAAAGTGTCAAGACATAGTTACACATGAAAGAGTAGGGAATATTACGAGAGTGGAACCAGTTAATGAATATGTGAGACTGTCTCGCTGGAAGTGGCTGGGGCAAATATACAGAAAAGAAGGCAGTTTAATACAGGATGTGCCAGAGTGGACTGCTAGAAGAAGGAGAGGTACAGGTAGGCCGAAGGAAACCTGGTTGAGGACAATGAAAAGAGAAGCAGGAGAGGAGTGTTGGTGGGACCTGAAGGAGAAGGCAAGAGACAAATATTGGTGGGGAGAGTTCATCGAGGCCCTATGCATCCCTTGGGGTGCCACAGGAAATGACTGATTGATTGTTTGATATATATATATATATATATATATATATATAAAATCATCCCTGCTTCGGTAGGGATAGGCCGGTTCTGCAGTGGACACTCAACGGCTGATAATGATGATGGGTATCACGCCGTGGTCGAGTGGTATCAGTGCCTGACTTATATCTAAGAGGTCCAGGGTTCGATTCCCAATCAGGCGAGTACAAATATATTTGTACACACGCGTGTAATGTGTGTCTCTCCAACATATATATATATATATATATATATATATATATGATGGATGTACACACACACACACTACTCTTTCTCTCTCTTGTTTACTCCTACACATGTTTCACTACCACTATAAAAAATTATTTGTAGCATTTTACAGTTTTCTACGTAAATCATAATTACACAAAACCTTTCATAGTCCTCCTGTGTTCTCTTTGTTGTACCATTTTTCTTGAACCAGAAATACCAAAACTATCTACTTACAATCTTCTTCGTGTGTTTGCTCCACCATTTGTCCCGCTGCAATAATATGATCAACCCGTGCCCTACTCTAGAGTCACTATGTTTATGACAGATTTTCTGCATATTTGTTATCCTCTCAACAACTGCTCTTCCATATGCCTTTCCTACAACACTGAGCACACTTCTACCACTATTTTTATTGCATTTCCATCTTTTATTGGGACCAGTTCAACGAGGCAACTACTATCTTTTCCACTCCACTCTGTTCTGATATACTCGTCAAGTCTTTCTGGGATATTCCTAACGGAGATTTCATCCTGTTTCCTGTGGAAAATTTCATCGTTTGCTAACAATCTTCTGCCAGCAATGTGTCCTGCCTTCCGTACGATATTTCTTATTCCTTCCCAGACTACAGAGGGTATTTTTCCTTCTCATACTCTGTTGTGTTCTTATTACCATCACATAAATATTATTCATGTAACACTTTCCATTGTCACAGCTATCTGAGAAATGTCGACAAGTGTTAGCGAACTTTTACTTTTGACTCTACCTCACTGACAACCGCTGTCTTCCAGTTGCTTAATCTGTTCACCGGATTCGTCACCTTTTACAGTGATATATTTTCAGATACCACATTCTTACCCTGCGAAATCCCCAAACCAGTCATGTTTACTACATCTCTGTTCTCACCATTCCCATTCATGAGGTTTTTCAAAATATTTCTCCCACCTGCCCTGTACTTCGTGTCGGTCCTTATTCGTCCACTGTCATCCATCACATTTTCACACTTATTTCCAGGATCACGGGTTTAATACTGTCATCCTGTCCCCTCCTTTTCTTGTGACCCCTTTGTTGCATGTCATCCATCCATTTCTTTTACTTTTTTCACCTATATTTCTATTTCCACATCCCACCAAGCTGTTTCTTTCCTGTTAGTCTCTACCCGTGCAGTACCACCCACACCTTTAATATTCCTGACCAACCACTACTTGTATGCACTTCATAGAGTTTCCAACTCCAGTTGCTCCCAATTCAGTGGCCCTAACACATCCACATTCTTTTATTCATATTCGTCCCCCATGGCTTGTTTCTCAGCTTCTCCTCTGTCAGTCTTTTTTCTCCGAGTACTACTTCTCTCGCCTCTCTTCAAGGTCATCTCTGTTTCACCGTGCACATCACAGTCACATAGGCATATCAATCTTTGCATCTTCCTCATCACCTTTGTGTCAAGTACGCTGGGATGCACCTTTCTTTCCACAAACACATAACCAGTCATGCTCCTTCAGCATTCTCTCCAGACTGAGTATGTCACATGTATCGGCTCCTTTGTGTCTGAAATAAGGATGACTAATGCATAACCTTCTTTCCTGACATCAGTATATCCTTCTGTCTCCATCCATTATCACTGTCCTGGCTCGCCAAAGCATCCCGTTAAATCATTCACTGGGCAAGCCATTTTTCATATTTGCCTTTCTTATCACAGTCACTCTATAGTTCCGGGGAATAAATCGGCAAATAAATATCCAGCAATGACCGTCTTCCTCATGGCCTGCAGTGTAATCCATTATATCATTCACATGGCAAGGCAGCTTCCACATTTAGGTTTCCCATCACAATCACTTGTAAAGAAATAATGTAATGAATAATTAAATCAAGAAATGCGACTGAAGAAACTATAAAAGCTATAAATCTTGTTCATGAACGGCTTCATTATATAAAAATGCGCCACCTGAACCCTTCACACAATTGCTGACACCAATATGTGTGGAAATAGAGGCACGACTTTTCAAGAGTCTTTGCAAAGCGTTAGCCATCTTTATCATCAGTGTCAGAGTAACTCACAATCCACAGAATTCCTCACAGAATTAACCAAAGGGCAAATAATTCCCTCACAGACAACCTAACACTCCACAGAATTCTTCACATTCCACGAAATCACCAGAGGCTCCAAAATTCTCTACAGAATCCCGCCCATTTTACAACATCCTTCACAGTCCTCAGAATCCACTACACTTCACAGAGCCATCACAGTCCACAGAATCCGTCACAGCACAAAGATATTCATACTGTCCACAGAATCCTTGACAAATCCACAGCATCTCCCTCAGTCCACAGAATCTCCCACACTCCACAGAATCCCTCGCAGCTGAGAGGGGTCATTAGGGAGGCGGTGTGAGCCTGTGTGGTCCCTCTCACTAACTTCCGAAAGAGAGAGAGAGAGAGAGAGAGAGAGAGAGAGAGAGAGAGAGAGAGAGAGAGAGAGAGAGAGACAGACAGACAGACAGAGAGAGAGCGCTAGAGTGGTGGGAGGGTGAGGTAGATGGAGGAAAGGAGAAAAGGGAAGAGTTGATTATGAGAGTAGATAGTTTACCTGAGAGAGAGAGAGAGAGAGAGAGAGAGAGAGAGAGAGAGAGAGAGAGAGAGAGAGAGAGAGAGAGAGATCTTTTGGTCTAGTGTGCATCGTATTTTTCTGCGTGTTATGTAACGATGAAAGGGAAGAGGAAGATAAGACGGAAAGAAGACAAAGAGACACCAGGAGTGATGATTGTCGGAAGGGAAAGGATGGGAAGGAGAATGAGACTGGGAGAAAAATAAGAACGTTAAGGGAACAGGCACAAGGTGAAGGGCAAAAAATGTGAACTTGATTAGAGAAAAAACTTGGGGTAGGAAGGAGAGAATGGGAGGAAGGGTGTGTGAAGGAATGTGAGGAAGGGTGACTGGAGGAGGAAAGAAGGAAGGAATGTAGTGGGGTAAGAGAGGAAACCTAGGTAGAGGAAGAACTGTAAACGAAGGGAAGAGATGAGTTCATAATTAATGCATCAAATCTGTACTGACAGAAGAAAAAAGTAAGAAATTTAAAAAAAGAAAAAGAAAAAGTAGAATATGAATGCACACACACACACACACACACACACACACACACACACACACACACACACACACACACACACACACACACACACACACACACACATCCGTCTATCTATCTATCTATCTATCTATGTCTCTCTCTCTCTCTCTCTCTCTCTCTCTCTCTGTATGTGTATATATATATATATATATATATATATATATATATAATAGATATTCCATCATCTCTTCTCACATCCCTCCTTCTCCCAGCCACTTCACAGGCACTTATATTCGCATTACTTTTATTCTCTATGTTCAACAAGTCCTTAGTGTTCTCTCCATCTGCTCACTTTTTCTCCTTTCTCCACTACTAATCTATCATTTTTATCTTTCACTCCCCAGCTAACTTCATTAACACCCTGCCTAAGTTTCTTTACCACTTTCCAAAACATTTTCTTACTTTCCCTCCACTTTACACTCAAATACCTTCCAAATTCCTCATCCATTTTCTTCTTACTCTCTCTTACTGATCTTTTCACCTCTCTCTTCCTCTCTACATATAATTCTCTCTTCTGTCTCTCAACTTCCACCACACCCCTGTTTCTCATGCACTCACTAAATGCTTTCTTCTTTAGTGCCACAGCCGGTCTCACCTCTTCATTTCACCATGCTGTTCCTTGCACCCAATTTCGTCTTCTCTTCTCTCCACACACCACCTCACATGGTGCACAGATTTCCTCTGTGAATATCTTGCAAACACCTTCCACATCCCCCATCTGCTCCAAATCATATTTATCTAATCGTTCCTCCACTTCTCTCTTATATTTTGCCGTTTCCCATCCTATTGTAACCTTTCCACCCTCCTTGAAAGAACTACCTCCTCCTGTCTTTCTCTTCTTCTGTTCATCCACTTCATTTCAACCTTGACATTCACATTCCTCCAATCTCTATAGTATGATCTTGCATCCATTAGACAGCTTCTCTTCCTATCATCCACACACACATTATCAATCATTGCCTTCCGTTCACTCAGTTCACCACCTCCCTTCTCATCACTCGCCACGTATACCTGTGGATCATTTTGTCCCTGAAGACGGGATTAGCTATCAGCAAACCCCTCCCGGCACAAATGTCCACTAGAGCACTGCCATTCTCATCCACTTCTGCGGCACACTCCAATCTCCAACTACTTCATTCACCTTCTCATTCTCTAATTTTACATTATTAGTAGTATTAACATGCATTTTTTCCAGGGTGTATCTTTTGCCTGGTCTAATTACAATCCATGCTAGTCCATCAGACACCTTGCAGAATTTGATGTATTCTGCAAGATTTTTGTTAATTAGAAATCCAACTCCATAAACTTTCATTCTGCCTTACCCTGCAGCAAAAAAGGTGGTTGCGTCTTGGAGCTGAATTGAATTTTCTTCTAGTCTGTGGATGTCATTCAGGCCTTTAAAATTTTCCAAATGAGTTATTAAGGTATCGAATTGCAACCATTTGCGACGCTTCTTATACTGTACGTGTAGGTTTTCATTGAATTCAGTTTGTTTAATGTTCCGGTCTCAGAACTGCTGAGACAGTGCCTACACACCGTCGGTGACACACTGCCCGTAAGCATAGGAGACAGTGAGGTTGAACCTTCAGTAGACGATGATCCAACAGGAACGCCCGAATATTCATTACCAGGAGAATTCATGTTTGGTTCGGGGATTGTCGAAAATTATCTCACCTTCCTGCCACATAGTGTCTGCTGAGATGTAACTTTTGTGTCACCTTATTCAGCGCAATAGGTGGAGCCCTGTATACCTTTAAGGGGTGATCTGCACCATCTAAGACGGTGCCTCAGGTATCTATGAGGCCTTCCTCTATCCATCACCTGGGAATGCGCCAGGTAGCAGTGGGATCTTGCCCATGATTATCAATCTATCTATCTATCTATCTATCTATCTATCTATATAGATAGATAGATAATCATGGGCAAGATCCCACTGCTACCTGCCGCATTCCCAGGTGATGGATAGAGGAAGGCCTCATAGATATCTGAGGCACCGTCTTAGATGGTGCAGACCACCCCCTAGAGGTATACAGGGCTCCATCCACTGTCGGGTGTCTGCCCTGTCCTCTCCTCCATCCTTCTTTCCTTCCATCTTCTATCTTTCTTTCCTTCATTCTTTACTCGTCCTTCTGCCTACTGGTGACATTACACTCCCTCTTCTGTCTTTCATTCCTTCATTCTTTCCTCTTCCTTCTGCCTACGGGTGACTCTACTCTGAGTGACAAGCCAAATGGTTTCTTGTGCACCAGGAAACCATTTACTACGCTGGGTGGTAACCATATAACAAATTTTGCCGCCTGGTGGTTTAGTGGGTAATTATTGCGCTCCAGCCGGATTGGGCCGGTGAAGGTTTATATCCAAGGGATGGTTGCGGTTGATTGCTCATGTAATGCCACTCAGGGATGAGTGAGGCTGGTCACTCTCATCTTAAATGTCGGGACCAACTGCCTAGCCCCGGGCTCCTACGCCTCTCATGGGGCAATATAGGAGTGAATGATGGATGGACGGATATATATATATATATATATATATATATATATATATATATATATATATATATATATATATATATATATAGAGGGAGGTGAGATTATTTCACACAATTCCCCCATGATTTCACGGGCGTTCCTGTTGGATCATCGTCTACTAAAGATCCAACTGCACTGCCTCTTGTGCTTATGATTAGTGTCCCACCGAAAGTGAGTAGACACTGTCTCGACAAATCAAAGATCAGGACATTAAACAAACTGAAATTCATGGAGATCTACAGGTACAGTGTAAGAAGCCTTGCAGAAGATTACCAACTTGATACCTTAATGACTGAATTGAAAAAACTTAAGTCGGGATATTGTAGGTCTGAGTAAGATCCACAGAAAAGTCGAGAAATTAATTCATCTCCAGGACAGCAACTACCCTCTGTATTGTACTATAGAGGTAGGCAAGATGAAAGAGTTAGTGGTGTAGGATTTCTAAAAGAAATCTTGCAGAGAACACTATTAAATTCAGCAATGTATCTGACAGAGTAATATGGACTGTAAACTAGGCACCCTGAAACTAATACAAATATATGCCCCGACTTCTCAAAGTTCAGATGAAGACATAGAAACACTCTGTGATGACATCTCCCTGACTGTGGATGAAGAGAAGACCAGAAATACTATTGTATACTCAGGGGAGATTTCAATGCAAAAGTTGGCAAACAATAAACTGGATAAGCATGTATGGGAAAATTCTGGGTGGCAGAAAGGAATGCCAGAAGTGAAATGGTAAACTTTTTGCTGAAATGTATATGATAATAATGAACAGATTCTTTCACAAAAGAACAGGGAGAAAATGGACCTGGAGATGTCCATATGGAGAACCAAAGAATGAAATCGACTTCATATAGAGCAGATATGATTAACACGATCATAAAATCAATGTCACAGTTATCAAAAATAGTTAATATGGGAAGTGACCATAGAATGGTGGGTTGTAAATCCAGATTCAATTTCAGATGTGAAATAAAGGTGTTTAAAAATAAAACGATATATCCAGTAGATGTAAGCGAAAACAAAGCAGCCTATCAGTTAGAAATAATGGATTTCTTGCTCTAAGTTATGCTGTGTGTGGCATTGATAATTTGAATGATTAACTGACAAAAGTACTAAGAGAACCGGTAGAGATAGTACGGAAAGCTAATACAACCAAAGTCAACAAGGATTTGAAAATGACCCTCAAGCTCATGAAAAGAATGAAGGAAATGAAAGTAAAAGCAAAGAAAGCTGAAACATAATGAGCATAATTAAATAAGCTTATCAACAACAACAACAAAAAAAAAGGGAGAGGAAAAGAGGAGAATCATGGATCAGACAAAAAAAAAAAAAAAAAAAAAAAAAGGAAATCGTCTGAAACAGCCATAGAGTAAAATGACACTAGGAAAGCAACAAATTATATCACCGAAAGACAAAAACGATGTAGTTATTAATGCAGAGATAAGATGGTGAAGAGAGTTGAATTTTACAAAGAACTGTATGCATCAAAGACAATCGTACCAAGAACTAACTTTTCAGCTAACACAAGTGAGATACCAGAGGTAACACCAGGCGAAGTAAACATTTCTTCCAAGCCGCGCTCATCGCCTCATGTGAGACAATATGCAAGCACCCCTGGCCGCACTGATTGCCTCATGAGGTGAAGAGTCTCCGAGCCATAACTTCAAGCACGAGGAAGCGTCAGTGGTTTCCATAGAAATGTTGAGTCTCCCTCTACACCCCCAGAGCTATTGTCAAGCCCTGTCACACAGCAGTTGCCAAATACGGCATATTTAGTAATTCATTTCTTGTTTGTAGCCCAACAATGGCTGATTCACTCCCGTCGACCTCTCATGGTGATGGCGACTTTTCACGGCCCTCACTTCCACCCAAGAGGCTTAATTTACAAAAAGACGAGGGTGACGAAGAGTTCGAGCTCAGAAACACTTGATATGATGAAAAAAAATCAACTCAGTATATTTAAAAAAAAAATGTCCTAAAACAATGACGCAGGGAAGGCAATCAGGTTGACAGAATTAGCACGGAGGGGGTTAAAAGTATGAAAAGAGGGAAGGACTCAGGAAAAGTTGGAATAGTACCATACTTGCTGTTGGATGCCGGAGCAGAAGTACAAAACAGGCTCACCATTTATTTACCAAGTGTATAAAGAATAATAAAATTCCCAAAACATGGTGTATATGCAATAGTTATTTTATTTTATAAAAAAGGCGACTCAAAAGATCTTGGTAACTACTGACCCATTAGCTTATTACCAGTTTTTTACAAACTTTTACCAAAGTCCTTACGAACAGAATAACATCAAATCTGAAAGAAAACCAACCTCGTGAGCAGGCAGGATTTCGATGCGGATATTCGACTATTGATCATGTACACACAGTGAATCAGCGAAATAAGAAAACTGCAGAATATAATAATAAACTGTGTCTGTGCTTTGCTCATTACGAAAAGGCTTTCGATTCACTGGAACACATAACAAATTCATTGTAGGAACAAGAAGTAAACGAGAATATTGTAAAGCTGTTCGAAAACATATATAATGAGGGAACTGCTACAGTTAAATTACATAAAGACTCGGAAAAAATAAGACTGAGAACGGTGTGCGTCAGGGAGATACAATATCACCAAAATTATTTACAGCATGCTTATAAAGTACTGTCAGAAGTCTAGACCGGGAGATCAAAGGAGTTAACATAGATGGAGAAAACCTAAACTATTTTAGATTTGCAGATTACATTGTCCTAATCTCAGGAACAGCAGAGATAGTCCAAGGAATGTTAAATAGACTAAAAAGAGAAAGTCTCAAAGCGGGACTAAAGATGAACCGGAGTAAAGCTAATGTTTAATCCAAATATATACACGAAAGAGGGTCATCAGAAAAGTGAAGAAATTTTTGAAGAAGTCGAGAAATACAATTACTTGCGGCAAATACCGAAACTAATGAAAAACCATGATAGCGAAACAAAAAGACTCGATACAACTGGATGGAAACCTTTCAGTAAACATAGAGACATCATGAAAAGTAGCTTGCCGGTATGCATGAAACGAAAAGGTTATTACGAATGTATAATCCCAGCTATGACGTATGGTTGCTAGACCTGGAAACTGACAATATCAATGGCGAATCAACTAAGCCATTCTTATAGATCAATGGAAAGATCAATGATGGGAATATCTTTAAGAAACAGGAAAAGATCAACTTGGGTGAAAGAGTACACTAAAGTCTGCTATAGTAGAAGCTATACAAGAACGGAAATAGTGGTGACTAGGTCATGTAGCAAGAATAAAGGGTAACCGATGGAGCAAGAGGCTGACTGACTGGCCTCCAACAGATTGTAAGCTGTGACATAAAGATGGTGATGATGATTATAAATATATATATATATATATATATATATATATATATATATATATATATATATATATATATATATATATATATATATATATATATATATATATATATATATATATATTGTGGCACGAGTGACATGACAAAGGAAGTAAATATCCTTGTCACAATCTTATGAACAGTGATCTTTTAAACTTTTCTGTGTCATTATGAGGGGTTTAGGAATTTTCATCCATTGGAGGGCAAGATAGTTAACAGACAGGAGGGAGAAGGACGCAGGAACGGAGCAGAAGGGAGAAAGGTAAACACGGAAGGAGGAGGTGGAAAAGAGAGAGAGAGAGAGAGAGAGAGAGAGAGAGAGAGAGAGAGAGAGAGAGAGAGAGAGAGAGAGAGAGAAAAAGACATGTAAAAGTGAATCCCAGAGACAGGAAGGAGAGACAGGGACAACATGACGAGCAACTGGAAGAAGGAAAGCAGGAAAGGGAAAGGAAAGGAATATAAACTAAAACGCTAAAAATATCAGAGAGAGAGAGAGAGAGAGAGAGAGAGAGAGAGAGAGAGAGAGAGAGAGGTGGAGGAGAGTTACATACACTCGCTCTTGGGTGCAAGTTGTCATCTAGTTGGCTTGACCGGTGGAGCTGCGACACCACTAGAAGTTGTACGTGTGATCTTTGGCGGAGAGAAGTTGAAACTAGGCACACAGGGAGGCAGGCAGTTAGACTGGCAGGCAGGTGCATAGATAAATGGCAGGCAGAAGCACATAACTGGAAGACTGGTAAAGATGGACGAGCGAGAAGAATGAACCGAAGGCACAAGAGATAGTGTAACAAGGAATCACAGAATGCATTGTAAAACACGGTGGGAAAGGTGAATGCCATGCAGTTGGGAGGGAGAACAGAATGCGGGTGAACACATAGTAGAGGGGGAGAACCAGCATATTCTGGGAGAAGGTGTGCACAGATTAAATGGAAATTGAGGAACGAATATGAATAATCACTGAAGCCAGATTTAGGAAACGTGAAGAAGAGGAAAATATAATGAACGAAGCTAATTAGAGTGAAATGATGAAAAATACTGGTATGTGTGTGTGTGTGTGTGTGTGTGTGTGTGTGTGTGTGTGTGTGTGTGTGTGTGTGTGTGTGTGTGTGTGTGTGTGTGTGTGTGTTTAAAGAAAACAAAGAAATATAAATATACATACATACATACATGGGAGATACAATTTCACCAAAGTTATTTACAGCATGCCTAGAAAGTATTTTCAGAAAGCTAGACTGGGAAAACAAAGGAGTGAACATAGATGGAGAAAAGCTAAACCATTTAAGAATTGCAGATGACATTGTCCTAATATCAGAAACAGCAGAGACATTGCAAGAAATGTTAAATGACCTGAACAGAGAAAGTCTCAAAGTAGGGCTAAAGATGAACCGGAGTAAAACTAATGTTTAATCCTCAAACACCAAAGAGCGTCATCAGAATAAGTGGAGAAATTCTTGAAGAAGTCGAGGAGTACGATTACCTGGGACAAATACAAAAATTAACGAAAGATAATGATAACGAAATAAAAAGACGCATTACAATTGGATGGAAAGCTTTCGGTAAACATAAAGACATTATGAAAAGTAGCTTGCCAGTTTACATGAAAAGAAAAGTATATAACGAATGTATAATTCCAGCTATGACATATGGTTGTGAGACTTGGAAACTGACAAAATAGATGGAAAATAAATTAATCCGTTCTCAGAGAACAATGGAAAGGCCAGTGTTGGGAATATCTTTAAGAGACAGGAAAGATCAACATGGGTGAGAGAGCAGACTAAAGTCAAAGATATTATAGAAGTTATAAAATAACAAAAATGGAGGTGGGCAGGCCATGTTGCAAGAATAAAGGATAATCGATGGAGCAAGAGGTTGACTGACTGGATACCAAGAGACTCGAAGCGTAGCAGAAAAAGGCCGGGCAGGAGATGGAGGAATGAGATAGAAAAATTTGCAGGGAAAACGTGGCAAAGATTGGCTCAGTCGAGGAATTCGTGGAAAAGGTTGGGGGAGGCCTTTGTTCAGCAGTGAACATGTAATGGCAGATGATGATGATGGTGATGATGATGATGATGATATACTATATATATATATATATATATATATATATATATATATATATATATATATATATATATAATTGTACAGGAGGTAATAATTATGATTTTGATGAGCTGAGAAGTGATGAGAACACGAGGGAAAAGTTTCGGTGGGAATGTAGGAACAGGTTTCTAGTCCTGCAGACTTTGATGGAATCTGAAGACAATGATATTAATCTAATGTGGAGAGAGGTAAAAGAGGTATTGCATGAGAGTGCTAAGGTTACTATTAAGAAAAAGGGAAAAGCGAGAAGGAAAGTGGATGTCAGATGAAACATGGAATGCAATTCAGAAGGAAAGAGGCGAAGTTAAGAAGTGAAAAACATGTTGATGCCCCGGTAGTTGAAGTACTTAAAGCAAAGTACTGGAGTTTACATTCTGAAGTAAAAAAAAACTCGTTAGACGTGATAAGAGACTATATGATGAAAAGGCAACAGAGACAGAAATTAAATTAAGTAAAAATGACGGTCAGAGCACAAGAGCAGCGTATCAGGCCATAAAGGAGTTAACTGGAACTGAATAGAGAAGGAAGGAAATACCTGTACGAGATAGAAATGGTAATTTGATGACTAAAGATTTGGATATAAAAGGAAGGTGGAAAGAACACTTTGAATCTGTTCTAAATAGACCAATCCCAGCTGAAGAGGACATTTTGCTAGCCGAGAGAGATTTGCAGCTAGAAACAGGGGATATAACTTTGCAAGAGGTAGCAAAAACTATAATGGAGTTAAAGAAGTTTTAAGGCCCCAGGAGAGGATGGAATATTCCCTGAAATGCTTAAGGTGGAAAATGACGAGTTGATGAATGCACTTTTGAAACTTTTTAATGTGGCTTGGGATAATGGTGGAATTCCAGAAGAGTGGAAAAATGGAGTGATTATAAAAATACCAAAAAAGGGAGATTTAAGTGTGTATGGCAATTGGAGGGGAATAACTTTGACACCTGTAGTTGCAAAAGTCTCTTCCAAAATCTTGTTGAACAGAATAGAACCAGTAATTGATAAAATTTTAAGAGAAGAACAAGCGGGATTTAGAAAGGGTCGAGGTTGTAATGATCAGATTTTTACTGCAAGGCATCTAATGCAACAAGCTAATGAGATGAAAATGCCACTTAGTATGTGTTTTGTGGATTTTGAAAAGGCGTTTGATAGTGTTCACGTGGAGCCATGTTGAAAATTATGAGATTCTATGGTATACCAGAAAAGTTTGTAAATATTATTAGAAGCCTGAATGAAGGTACTTTTTGTAAGGTAATGGTGGGTGGTTCTTTGAGTGATCCATTTCAAGTTAGGTCAGGAGTGATTCAAGGAGGAGTTCTTTCGCCATTGTTGTTTGTTTTGGTTATGGATTATGTTATGAAAAAGGCTGTAAGGAGAACAGGAGCAGGAATTAACTGGAAAGAAAATAAGAAGCTGATGGATTTGGACTATGCTGATGATATTATACTGATTTGCGGAAGTATTTACGAGATGCAGAGGGTGCTTGATTGTCTGGTGGAGGAAGGAGAAAAAGTGGGATTGGTAATAAATTGTGGAAAGACTGAAATTATTAATATGAACGTGGAGAACCAAATCGATTGTGTAATTGGGAATAATGTGGTGAAGAATGTAGAAAACTTTAAATATCTGGGAACGATTGTATCATCTAATGGATCATTACAATGAAATTGAGGAGAGGATTAGACAGGCTTGGCGAGCTGTTGGAATGTTGAAATTTGTTTGGAATAATAATATGCTTTCGGTACATACTAAAGTGAAAATTTACAAGTCCATGGTTAGACCAATTGTAATTTACGGGCATGAGTCATGGTACGTTACAATTGCAACAGATCAGAAAGTATTAGGATTTGAGAATAAAATACTGAGAAGGATTCTTGGGGTAAAGTGTCAAGACATAGTTACACATGAAAGAGTAGGGAATATTACGAGAGTGGAACCAGTTAATGAATATGTGAGACTGTCTCGCTGGAAGTGGCTGGGGCACACATACAGAAAAGAAGGCAGTTTAATACAGGATGTGCCAGAGTGGACTGCTAGAGGAAGAAGAGGTAGAGGTAGGCCGAGGGAAACCTGGTTGAGGACAATGAAAAGAGAAGCAGGAGAGGAGTGTTGGTGGGACCTGAAGGAGAAGGCAAGAGACAAATATTGGTGGGGAGAGTTCACTGAGGCCTTGTGCATCCCCTGGGGTGCCACAGGAAATGATACTGAGGCCTTGTGCATCCCCTGGGGTGCCACAGGAAATGATATATATATATATATATATATATATATATATATATATGTGTGTGTGTGTGTGTGTGTGTGTGTGTGTGTCTGTGTGTAAGGAGAGAAGAGATAAGTAGTGTACGCGAGAGTAGTTAGAAGGATAGATACTGTAGACACTTGGGCAGGTTGGAGAGGAGGTACGATGGGACCTTCTGAGGGTGCATGGGACCGAGGGATGGTAATGTGGTTGAGAAGTGTGGGAGTGAGGAAGAAAAGGGAGACAAAGAAATGAAAGAGTAAGAGCAGAGATGAAGGGAGGAAGACGAAACAGTGGGTTCAAGAATGACTAACAATGGGAATGATAAAGACAGAAGAGAAATGAAAAGAGAACAAGGCAAGGGAAGATAAAGAAGTGTGTTAATTAGGATTTACATGGCAAAAGAAAGGATCCTGCCAGATGGGTTGATACGAAAGCGAGCATTAACCCTGTAAATCAAATGACGTATATTATCCTGTGTGTGTGTGTGTGTGTGTGTGTGTGTGTGTGTGTGTGTGTGTGTGTGTGTGTGTGTGTGTGTGTGTGTGTGTGTGTGTGTGTGTGTGTGTGTGTGTGTGACTCCAACAGTTTCCATCCGATTTTAACCAAACTTGATGAATGGTTGAGCGTCCGCCACTTAATAAATATACAGGTATTCTTTTATAGAACAGTAGGTCAAAAGTCAAGGTTAAATGCCCAGGTGGAGCGTTGATCTGACAAATTCAGTTTAACCTTTTTTGTCAAGTTATACCAAACGTGTGGGAAGGAACGAGAGTCAGGCAAGATGAAGAGATTCACTTTTGAGAAGAGTCATTCATAAGTCACAGTGCAAGGTCAAGGTTCGACCCAGGTGTCTGTTTGTTAACCTTTAGTGCCACTGGTCATTAAGAAAGGGCGGGGGGTACACTGAAAATCTGATAAAGGGGGGAAGGCCAGGGTTCAGACCTATTAATTTTGCTACGATGAGCCGATTTACGGAGGGTGGTACGTTAAGTGCCCTACCAAATAAATCCCCCACACAGGGGCTCTGGGCACTAATGGGTGAACGAAACATTCCAATTTTGATCTGATACGAACCACTCTTGGTGGAAGGGTTGAAGGTCAGCCAAAGAGTAACTAAATCATTTTTAGAACAATAGGTCAAAGGTCAAGGTCACGGAGCAATGTCAGCTTAAAAGTTTTCAATCAATATACACCAAACTTGTGGACAAGCTGAGGATAAGGAATGAATAAGAGGATTCGAATCTGAGAGCAATCAGTGAAAAGTAAAGGTCACAGGACAGTATCAACTCATACAATTTTGATCTGGTTTAAACGGAGCTAAGTGGAAGGGTTACGAAGGGTGATCAGAAAGTAATGACAGTTCGTGCTATAACATGAAAACCTTGAATGATGGGAGGTAGGGGAGCAAGGAGAGTGCAGAGTTGCCTGTCCTTACGAGTTTGAACTTGTCGCCGTATGCCTGACTTTTCTTGTTTTATTGTTGTGAGTGAATGCTTCACTCTTGTTTTTGCTCTCTGGCCAGAAACATGGATTACTCGAAAGAAGGCTGCAGGTTCTACATTTTTACGAGGTGGAAACTGGGAAAGAAAGCAACAGAGATTCGAGGGGAATTATTACAAGTTTATCCAGACACTACTCCTTCCCTGGAAACTGTTTCCCGCTGGATTCGTGCTTTCACAGCAGGAAAAACTGAATTGAAAGATGAACAACGCTCTGGACGCCCCGGACATCCGTGACCGAAGCAACAACTGTCCGTGCACGGTCCATCATTGACGAGGATCCAACTGTAACTCTTAGGTTCTTAGCCTTGGAGCTTGATATCAGTTATGGGAGTGCATATGACATCGTGCATGAACAATTACACCTGAGGAAGAAGTGTTGTCGATGGATACCCCATTTGTTGACTGATGAGCAAAAGGCTAAACGGGTGAGGATTTGTCGTGTCTGGCTTGCTGAATTTGAACCAAATGGTCCAAAACGGTTCTCAGATGTTGCTACTGGAGATGAGTGTTGGATTTCATTCTTCACAACCCGTGACAAGCAGTCAAACATGGTGTGGTTGGGCGATGAAGACCCTCGACCTCAGATTTTGAAGGAAGGATTTCGCAGCCGGAAGCGCCTTTTCACCATCTTTTTCAATTCTCAAGGACCAATATGCGTGGATGTGATGCCTGAAAAGTCCACTATCACAGCCCAATACTACACAGACCAGGTCCTTCCACAAGTCTTGGAACACAAGGCCAACACCGCACCAACCCGCCGTCGGTCTCGCCTTTTGCTGCACCACGACAATGCTGCACCCCACAAAGCTCGCCTCACTATGCAGTACCTGCAACAACAAGGTATAACTCTGCTCCCCCACCCACCCTACTCCCCTGACCTGGCTCCCTGTGCCTTTTGGTTGTTTCCAAAAATTAAATCTGCCATCGCTGGGAAGCAATTTCATCGCATCCAAGACTTGGCACGGACCGTCAATTCAGAACTCCGAAGTATACCGTCTTCAGAGTACCACGCTTGCTTCATGAAGTGGAGAAAGAGAATGGAACGCTGCATAGAGGTTGGAGGGGAGTACTTTGAAGGAATGTGAGTCATAGTTTGATAGTTCTTCATGCTAATAAAAGTTTATGGACTCACTGTCATTTCTTTTTAATCACCCCTCGTAAAAGCCAGACAAGAACAAAGTAGTTCAGTTTTGAGAACAGTCGTACAAATGTCAAGGTTACAGGACAAGGTCAAATTTGGACCTGTGAGTTGTGATCTGATTTGGATCCAGCTTGGTGAATGAATTAAGGATTAACCAGGAAATAGTGTTTCTAGGAATAATAGATCAACATTCAAGGTTACATGACATGGTCAACTTAAGCAGTTCGTATCCGAAGTAGATTAAACTTTGCAGAAGGGTTCAGGGTTAAACAAGGCTAAAGATATTCAGTTCAGAGAACTTTAGTCATAGGTCAAAGGTCACTAAGAAAAGTCAACTAAAACAATTATGATGCCGTTTGAACCAAAGTTGGTGGAAGCATTAAGGGTCAGGCAAGAAATAAGTAGTTCAGTTCTGAGAGTAATCAGTATATACAGTTAAAGTCACAGGCGATGTCAAATATTCAACCCTTAGACCAGTTGGTGTGCGCGGTTGTTGCATTCACTAGACACTGCTGCTTGTTCTTTTTGGGGTAGATCTAACTCCCCAAAATGGTTTGAGAGCAGCTGTGTCAGAGCAACTACCCAAAAGTCCTTAACATTTAACTTTTAGTTAAGACAAAAAATATCTGAATCCCTCAGTCAAATTAACCCCTCCACACACGATGACGGATTTGTAGTCATATGGGTGTGGCTGCGACTATACTCATTGATACCTTTGGCATCATTAAAGCATAAAAAATTTCATCAGAGGAGAAGTTTTTGGCCGATCGGCGTCATTTTTGGAGGAGTCATAGCTTCCCTGCTGCTCATTAAAAGTAATAAGTTGGCAACTGTGGTTCCCGATAACAGCAAGAGAGCAGACAGGTTATTCAGTACCAAATGAGCTGCGAGCGGGGAAAGTACTGCGCAGTTCTGTCCCTTTAAATTTCCGCTCTTACCCCCATCCCAGCCGTGCAACATATTTCACTATATCTGTAGTGCTTGTGTATAGTGTTTGTGCACTGTTATGATTAGGTTTGGTGTTTGCAATAGGAAATTTGGTGTTTGTGAAGCAATTCTGGTCGTTATCAGCCATTGGCCCAATGAAGATTGTGCTAATGTTTCTAATCAACTACACTGCCTCTACCCTGCACCAAATGTGAGTATTCAGCTATAATAATAGTGACAGTGAATCATGTGAATATAGTGTGCACAGTGAATCATGTGAATATAGTGTGCATATCTAGTGTACAAAGAATTGGTGAAATACATGCAGTAGCTTAGAGGAAGGCAGGAAACTGCCCTACAGTCACGACACAGTGTGGGTACACCGTAGTTTTTTGCATTTTTCTCGAAAACTGTGAGGCCTAGGATCACTGTTTCGGGCTCAAATGAAAGCCAATTAAATTCTGCATAGGATGATGAAATAAAAGCCTAACAATGATGAGAAAAGTTTTTTGCAAGAGTTCCCCCCCAAAAAAAAAAATCTTATCTGTCGGAAATGGGTTTTACTTCTTCGCTTATTACTTGAACACTATACCTCTTATCAAAGTGGGACCTCTGGCATTCGAAAGCTAATAAAATTCTCTTTCCAATGATTGTATAACATGTAGAGATTGATTAGTAAACATTCGACTTATGATGTTGGGAAGTAAGATGTATGCGCTTGAATGTTTATTCACATGGCCCTAACATATGTATAGTGTGTGTGTGTGTGTGTGTGTGTGTGTGTGTGTGTGTGTGTGTTTGCTTATCGTGTAGAGCAAATATCGACGAATAGGAATATGTGGGTTTTGTAGCAAAATAAATATGCTTGGGTGGTGAAAATAAGCATAGAATACACATTTTTGGAGCATATGGCGAGCGGCGGGAGGGGAGAAACGCCAGCGCGTCATGTCTCACAAAACTTATTAACTTATCCACGTGCAAAAGGGATAAAATTGCTTGAAACCTTACAAAAGCGGTAATAAAGCTTGCTAAACCAAACTTTATTCACAACCAAAGCTCGAGATTATTAAATAATCCTAATGACAATAGAATATTCTGATCAACTCTCAGTTTTTTTAATATGTTTAACAAGTCATCACACATTCCCCCACTAAAATCTTCGGATGGAAACACCACCAGTAAAGTGCGCTTTGTGAGCATGTGATGAGCAAGCAAGCGTTTGTACATGCTCTTATTGTCAGAAATTCTGAGGGTATTCTTCTACCAAGACACCAAATGTTCAAATTAAGTAACAAAAGTCTCTTTCAGTGAGCGGGGTATAAACTGACACCCTAATTCACCTTTTATTGTATCCTCTATTCTAGCTAGCTCCCCTCGATTTGGCTAAATCCCAAAGGATGCTTAGCTTGATAAGTCGAATTAACAGATAATGATGGGCTTGCAGTCGTGGTTGGTTTGCGTGGGTCGAATCCATACGTCCGGGTGCCATCATTGTAATTATACAGCGCTTTCCCGTCGGCTAGTTTGCTTGAACTGATTGAAAATGGCGTATCTCCTCCTTCTCTGGATTCAGAGATGCCAACTATTATTTAATTACAATTACTTAATACAATGAATTACTTCATGAAATTTATAAGGAAGGTCTAACTTAACAAGTTAATCTTAGTTTTAAATTTAAAAAACAGAGCCAAATATTTATTTTATCTACATCGTACATTTATCACATCACTGCACCACACATGTGCAGTCATGTACATGGAATATTCCCATAATTATAGGAAATTTATACATGTATTTACATAATAATTGTCCATAAAATGTTAAACGTAGTAGCATTTAATTTATTTATAAGAAAGGCTCTTCACCAGAAAACTAGAGCAAATCCCTAGGTTACTAAGCAACTTGAAACAGCACTATATGTTCTCTGGTAAATTCCTCTGCTTTTAACAGGGACAACTTTATTAAAGGTGCGCATATACTGCTATACACAAGGATATCTCCCTCTGAAGGAAATAGTTTCCACAGATTTGCGGCTGGGCGAAAAATGATATGCTGTATCATGAAATATGACCCCTAGCAAGATCTCTCCGCAAGTCCCGAGAACTCTGTACTGTGGACCTTCTAGGTCACGCATCTTGACCAAATTGTTCTCCACCATTCACTGTCTCAGGACTCAAAGGGTACCAATTTGTCGATGGTTTTTATGCCTTAAGCCGTCAATGCTTCCATTTCTGTATCAGCAATACCTTGTAAATTATCCATATAGAAGGCCTGCCCAAGTTCTCAAAATGATGCTTTCTCAAAATGATGCTTCAAGGTGTTGCATAGTAGGAAAGGACTGGCACAAGAGCCGAAGAGCACCGATTGGAAATAGTAAGTTTTCAAAGGAATATCCTTATTTTGAGGGTCTTTAGGACAGAGGAATTTTGTAAACTTCCTGTCCTCTTCTCTCAATCCTATTGTGAGAAAAGCCTTTGTAATGTCTGCTGTATGAGCATAAGGTTTCTCTCGAAATCTTAATAACAGATTCCCCAACTTCTTGGTTATTGTAGGTCCACAGTAGAGGCAATTGTTCAAGCTAGCTAGTTCTTTGGATGCTTTACTATTACAATTAAAAACTACCTCTATGGGAGTTGTTAGTGAGTCTTTGCTTACAGCATGATGTGGTAAATAATGGCCATCTTTATGATTAAACAGGAACTTCTGCCTCTTCTATAAATTTATTCTTCAACTGATCCTTTATAATATTATCATATATTGTTAGATGTTCTGGACTGACTCTCAACTTTCTTAAAAGAGAATTTAACTGAGCCTTGGTTACTTGGTAATTTGTTGGTAACACCGAATGGTTTAGATTCAGTGGTAATCCAACCCAGTACTGTCCATCTTTAAATTCCACAAACTGATCATACAAGTCCATGGTTATTTTTTCTTTCGGGTTTGGTTCTTCCAGATGTATTCCCACACTAAGTCCCACAATTTGTGCATAGGTTCAATTTTCTCATCCAATAATTCATATATTTGAGTAGGTCCTAATTTTGCACTTAATCTAGCTACCATCAATGACTGTGTAGGCGTAACAAAGACTGAGTCTACCAATTTGGCCTCTCGTCTGGCTTGCTTTGGAAAAGGCAAATATTGACCCATTAAAAGGTTACCTCCTGGACTCTTGAACATCTGTACTTTATTCCTCTTGAAAGTCGTGTGTAGGAATCTTCCACAGTAATCTGACCCACCGATCATTATTATGGGACCCACAGTACCTGATTTAACATTCTGTTTAGTCAACTTTATCCCCAGACTCTGTAGATGATCAGAGATTTCCTTCAGTCCTTTAATGATTATACTTGTTTCCATCTTATCCATTACAGCTGTGTTATACGGCATATATACCGGCAAAGTTGTATTAAAGGTCTATACACAGAGAAAGGCCAAATGCAGAGTGCAGGATCCAGTTTGTTTTCAACGTTTCACCCACCAGGGCTTCTTCAGGAATAACACCAGTGGTCAACACTCCACTTCTGCCATTGTGAAACATAGGTTTGACACAGGCCATAATGCCGACTGGACAAAATCTAAAATTATTATGTAGACAACACCATGAAACGTAGATGCTATGAGTCCGTTTTTATTGCAAATGTACGTAATATCAACCAAAACAATGGGTTCTTTATGTCAGCGAAGCCATTGGCATACCTCTTAACTATCGAACAGCCAGGTTAGCCAGATAATTGTTCCCTTGTTGTGTTTAGGTCATCAGCCAGGTTAGGGACAATTTAAGAAGTGGAGTGTCGTCCGCTGGTGTTACTCCTGAAGAAGCCCTGGTGGGCGAAACGTTGAAAATAAACTGGATTCTGTACTCTGCATTTGGCCTTTCTCTGTGTATATTGTTGCAGTCGTAGCTGCTTTCTACACAATTAAAGGTCTAATTAAGTCAAAGGATTGTGCTTCCTTAGTAGTTGAAAACCACGTAATGGCCAGATTCTGTGCACCAGTACCAACAAGAGTACATGCTGATACACTCCTATTTACTATCATCACCTTCACATCCGCAATTGGAACTGCAGCTGACAATGTTACTGGACTATTAGATTTTGCAACAGTCGTATTGACACGCGGGTTTAGGAACCTCAGCCTTGGCCATCCCTTGACACAAAGCACTATGATGATTTCCCCTTTTGCACTTGAAACAAAATTCAATCAACTTTTATAGTCTGTGGATGTGTGTCTTGAATTCAAACAATTCATACAGCACCCCAATTCATTCACCCCTACTTTTTTAGAAGCAAAATCAGGATAATTCTTACAGAATACAGTGGAATATTGTTCACTATAAGGTACACAACCTTTCCTGTCCTTTACCATGGAAGTTTTTACCAATTTATTATCATCCGCTTGTCCATTCTTTGTCCTTAGCAATTTCTCTTCAGATTTTGAAGAGCTGATGAAAGTGCCAACATTCTTTTTATTTACAGGCTTAACTGAGACTGACTTAGGTTTCACAGCCAGTTGCTTAGTGGTCCTTTTCTCTACTTCAACCTTCGGTTTGCATTCAGCAGGCCTCGCTGTTCCAAGCAAATGATTGCAAAGTTGCATTAAACCATCCTCAATCTCCTTACAGGAAAAATGATCTTTCTGGTACCTATCATGCAATGCATCCTTGGTTTTAGATATCAACTTTAAGGATACTATTCTAGAATGCACCCAGTCTGCTGCATTTACATCTTCGTAAGTACCTAAAGCTTTTAAATCACAACTCATTGCAATCCGAAAGTTTTGCAAAGAATCAAAATCATGTTTAGGCATGGGTAATTCAGTTAGAGTTTTCAGTTATTGGGTGCTCCCTATCTTAATAATTTTGTCTAAGGATAGTCAAAGCTGCCGCCTAATTATCCTCTTCAGCAGGTAATTCACTTTTAATTAATATCAATTGCTGTCAAGTGGCAATCTTGTCACTTTTAAAGCATGTTTAGATGATACTTTCCCCTTAATATTTGGAGAGTCTGCTATCCTTCTACATGACGTCGCTGCTGAAAGATTGCTTCGTGGTATTAAAGTTAAATCTTTGCTCCTTGGGCATGAGGATGTTCCTGTGCCCTGGCAAATTCAGGACCGAAGTACTCATAATCAATGTGTCTGTGTTACCAAAACTTAAATAATTTTAATTCTGTGCGGCCCACTGTCACCCAGAGTGACGGTCTGAGTCTTTTTCAATTCTTAGATGAGAAGGGAACTCTAAGGTCTGGACGTATGGGCCTCGCGGCCATAAGCCGATAGGTGAAGAGCGGTACGCTAAATACCCTGACCACGAAATCCAACGTGCAGCCACCCTGGGCTCTGGATGGTAAAATCACTGTCAGTAGCTTTCCTCTGGGTCGGCGTCTAGTCAAGAAAAACAGATTCAGGGGGCATACTCATAAAGTTCTTGATCATAGGCTGTGCATGAGATCGGTGGTCTATACTTCTGTCTTCACCTGTACAGTTACCAAACACTTGAAAACCAAACCTTGAAGAATATTTTGTAAAAAAAAAAAAAAAAAAATCTGGTTATAATTAACTTTTCAGGAAACTTATTTCCTCTAAGAAATGGTAACGATATTTTATGAATACTGTCCTATGTCTCTCAGTCTCTCATCGAAAATCTTGTTACGATGGGAAGGGATTAGGTTTGTTGCTCTATGCTTTACATAATCTGGTTAGCCTATGTCTTCTTTTCTTTTTTAAGAGGACCAAAACTGCCTTGCATATTCTGGATGTGGTCTAAGATTTATGTAGCAAATTTTTGTAGATAAATCCCAGCATCCTATTTGTTTACTCGGCAGATTCAGAGGAAAAAGAGGGGAGAAAAAGTTAGCGGAAAGAGAAGGCAGAGAAACGATGGGGGGGTAACAGAGGCACAATGAAGGGAAAATGTGAGAGTTACAGACAGATATGAAGGAAGCAAGTAAGAGAGGGAAGGATTAAGCAAGGAAGGGATACAGAAGAAAGGAGGGAAGGTGAGAGGAAGGGAGGGAGAGACACAACACCATCTTGCCTCTATCCTGACGTCAATGAGGGAGGGAGATGTGGTGTGGCCCCCAGGGAGGGAAAGAGAGGCAGGGCGGGGAGGGTAAGAGAAAGGATGGAAAGGAAGGAGAGAGAGAGAGAGAGAGAGAGAGAGAGAGAGAGAGAGAGAGAGAGAGAGAGAGAGAGACAGACAGACAGACAGACAGACAGACAGACAGACAGAGACAGACAGACAGACAGACAGACAGAGACAGACAGACAGACAGACAGACAGACAGACAGGGATGGATAACAGACTACAATGGCATCCAGAAAAAGAAAGATGTACAAAGCCTCAAAAACTGCTGGAACACAAGGCTCGGATACGACTGAGAACGAGCAAATAAGAGAGACATAAATGATACTGTAGGAGGCTGGTAGCTGAGTACTACCAATGCTGCCGCACCGAATGGTTTGAGACAGTGACTAGTGATATTTATACTTCCGACATCAATACTTATGTTAAAACTTACGGGCATGCGCAGTCTGGGTAGCAGTGCCATTATAAACTGAAGGGTACGTACCTCACCCATTCTGAAGGAGTCACAGTTATTCCAGCCTGCAAACGGTCAGACACTTTGACTCCTCAGGCAGAAGGTCATGAATTCGACTCACATGAAGCAGGAACGAAAGTGTACTGGAGAAGACACTTTACGGTTAAACTTTGCCAAGTATATATCTCCACGCTGTTTAGTTAAAATCATTTTGCACAATCCCTTATGCAGTACGAACTGGTTTACAGTTATGATGCCATGTAGTGTAAGGATAAGAAATACCCACCATGTAATACCTGTCAATATCCAGACGTGCACACCAGTATGCCTTTATACACTAAATGGAGAACAGTATAGGAAACACAGTCACGCTTCCAGTCTAAAACACTAACTGAGCAGACAAGTCAGATATTTCGTCCAGAGTTCCTGAAGGTAGCGTGCCAGAATGTTGCTATACTTTTTTGACGGACTGTACAATGGCAATGAGGAAAGGAACAGAGAAAGTTAGGGACAATCAAGCAAGGACGGAATGCTGAAAGAGAATGAGTGAAGGAAATTCTTTACTCGAAAAAAGTAATAGAGAAAATGTGAAAGAAAGGAACACAAAAAGAAAGATAGAATTGAAGAGTAGAGATAGGCAGACAGACAGACAGAAAGACAGACAAACAGACAGACAAAGTAAGGAAGAGAAAAACGAAACCCAAATTTGTAAACTAATGTAAACAAACCAGACAAAAGAGAGGTACAACGAGCTAGAACGGTAGGAAGTGCTTAACATAATCAATACCGGTACTTAAAAAAAAAGAAAAAAAGAAAGAAAGAAAGAAAAGGTTGCCCAGATTTGAGGCCCCTATTATATCACAGTGTTTAAAAACTTTAATGAATTTTCCACATCATTTATAATTACACTCCCTCCTCCGACTCCCTCTTTCCCTTTATCCCCACCCTCCTTCTTGATGCATGGTCGCGGGGAATGCAAACGTGTTTGCTGACCTCTCCTCCAGCCTTAGCGCTGCCCCACCGGCATTAGCTTTGTTTACACCTTTAGGGTTCTTAAAGTTAAGTTAGTTAGTTTCTTATTTTCTTTCCCTCCCTGATACCTTGGTACAGTTGGTGTCTGTGTGTTTATACTGAGATTGCCTTTTTTTTTTCTTCTTCTTGTTCCCACTTCCCCGTGAAGGGGAAGTTGTTACTATGGCGGACGTCCCTGCCGCCTCTTACCCCCCTTCCTGACGGCCTAGCGGAGACACAGAATGACCACCCCCAGACTGAACGAGCCCAGACTCGCACCCCGTTGGACATTCTGATTAATAATGCGTTGTTCGACACCCTACACGCAGTCGGTTCTGCTTCCTTGGCCAGTCCCAATCCTTTCATTATCAAAGTGATTGATGGCTGTGCTGGTTGTATTAATTTTCCCGACTACCTTCGCTGTTTCTATTAAAACTTTTGTTAGTCTATCATTCACTTATAAAAGTCACGCTCAGCAAAATATAATCCCGGAAATCTGTTCACTTTTTCCAACTGAATGGATGCTTTGTTTTCGCTTACTATGATAGGGCATATCTTTTTGTTTTTAATAAGTATTAATCGGATTTATAAATAGTGCATTTAAAAGTAACTCAGAAAATATCGTGGTCATCGTCTTTACAAACTATTATGCCTATACTTTGAGTATTGTGTCCAGTTCTGATCACCTTACTAGAAAATATACCGCAACTTCAGAGAGTACAACGAAGGGGGACAACAGAGATACCTAGAATGAGAAGAAGCCATACAAAGGACGCTTAGAAGCGGTGGATCTTTTTAACGTGAGCAAACACAAGGGATTTATTTCACGGAGTCACTGTGTTCAAAGTGCATAATAATACTAAGGCTGCTAAAAAAAAATAGTAAACAATTAATCGATCGAATTATGCACCAGGTAGCGATCATATGATTATTACCAAATGATTCGTCACATGAAGCGAAAAAAAATTTCTTCAATAGTTGCACATACATAGAATAAATTGCCCTCCCGTGTAGTAAAGTGTGATGGAGTATTAACCCTCAAAAATCACTTGGATAAATATTTATCTTCAAACCCCCAGCTACATATATTTTTGACGTATATGGGTACACACGCACACATTATATATATATATATATATATATATATATATATATGTGTGTGTGTGTGTGTGTGTGTGTGTGTGTGTGTGTATAGATAGATGACATATTTTGCTGTATTCATCTATTCTTCCTTAATATAAATACCTTCAGGACATCCTTAGAACATCAAAACTATTGTACTGTACATATTGCTGGCATCATAATACTTTCCTCTTCATGCCAAGTAGTTAGTGCAGAATATAATATCCATTCCTTCTTTCCCATGATATTTGCATGACAGCTTTTCTATGCTGTACGGTGGTCCTTCTCATTATTTATTTCTTCGACTGCAGGCTTTGTTTGGATCAAGGGAGCCTTTCTGCATCTCAATCCTTGTCTTTAATTCGTACAACAGGTTGTTAGGCATAACATTCCGTAAAACATACAGCCTCAAAAGGACCAACAGATCTGTTACTGTTTGTTTTATTTGTACTCTGTACCCCTGTGAGCCACCTTTCTTTCCCTTATCTCCTCTCTCTCTCTCTCTCTCTCTCTCTCTCTCTCTCTCTCTCTCTCTCTCTCTCTCTCTCTCTCATTCCTTCCTTATCGTAAGCCTCTCTCCATCCTCTCTCCTCCGTTAATATCACGTCATTCCCTTCATCCTTACTCCATTTCTCCTTCCCTTTTCCCTTTTTTCCCTTTGCCCCCATCCTCTTCCCTTGTTTCCCTTTATTCTTTCCATTAACCTTTCTCCCCCACCCCCTCCTTCTTCCTTAATCCCCTTGCTCCTTCCTTCTATCCTTCCTTTACCCCATTTCTTCCTTCATTCATTCCCTTCCCTTTTCCCTCCTCCTTTCTTATTTACCCCCTCTCTCCTCCCTTCTTTTTCTACCTCTGTTCCCCGACCCTTTTCCCTCCTTACTCCTTTCCTTCCTCCCATCCTCCCACGCCCTACCCTCAACCCTCTACCTTCCCTTTATTTTTCCTCCCTTCTTCCTTACAGCCTTTCCCCTGTCCCCCCCTTTTCTTTCTCCTATTTTCCTCCTTCCACCATTCGCTTAAATCTTTTCTTTCTCTCTTTCTTCTTTGCCCTTCTCCCTCATGCTTCCCTTCCCTTACTCTCCTCTGTTTTATCCTTTCTTTTACCCCCCCACCTCCCCTCCATTGTATAATTTTCTTCTCATCCACCCCTCTCCATTATCTGTACCTTCATCCTTTTCACCCATCCCTCTCCCCTCTCCCTCCCTACTCCCCCCCCCTTCTCCTCCCTATCCCACACCAATTTTTTGTTCCATCATCGCACTATAATTAAAAACGCAACACCACTGAGAACCTTATTTCCCCCCAAACAGAAGCACACTGATAAAAATATATAGTAATTCATTTTTCCACAAGTTAAACACAAACAGTCTCATTATCAGCAGGGGGCACTCATACCATCCATCAATCAATTGATCTTTTTGGAGAAACTCATGCAGTAGCTCTTGATATCTCTAAAGCTTTCGACGAGTATGGCACCGTTCCCTGCTGTCCAAACTCCCTTACTATGGACAAACGACTTTTGTTCCTTTGATTTCTTCTTATCTTAGTGACAGGAAAATAAGAGTAAAAGTAGATGATGTATATTCGAATTTCCACTCAATTAACGCCGGCGTGCCGCAGGGATCAGTTCTGGCGCCAACCCTATTTCTGGTTCATATTAATGATCTCTTATCTGTCACTCACAATCCCATTCACTCATATGCAGATGACTCAACACTACATAGTTCATTCACACTCAGACATCCATTTACAAAGTCTAATATCTCTACCTCTCAACTCAGTACAGCCATCTCCATAAATCAAGATCTATCTACAATCGGTGAATGGGGACAAAACAACCTTGTCTCTTTTAATGCTAGTAAAACTAAATATATACAGTTTACTAATAGACAGATATTACCAGATTCGTACATTACCTTCAGTGCTACTAATATTCCCATCTCCAAAAGTATTGAAATTCTTGGTGTCTCACTTAACAGTGCCCTCAGCTGGACCTCTCGTCAGATCACTTGCTAAAACCGCCTCAAAGAAACTTGGATTATTGTACAGAGTCCGTAACTTCTTCGCCGATGAGCAGTTAGCTATAATTTATAAGAGTCATGTGCGCTCTCAGCTTGAATATTGCTCACCTTTGTGGAATGGTTGTGGAGAGGTTGCATTAAGACAACTAGACAAAATTCAGAGTAAAGCTGTTAGAATCATAAACAACCCTGCCATTACATATAAACTACCTCCCCTGCAAGTAAGAAGGAATGTTGCCTCTCTTGCATTATTTTACAGATTTTTTTTGGCAAAAGCTCAGACGAAGTTGCGTCCATGGTGCCACCTCTCCATGCCTTCCCTCGTGCTACAAGGGCATCTGGTAACGCTCATGACTGGAATGTCACTCAACCATATTGCAGAACTTCTGCCTATCAGAATTCTTTCATTCCCCGAACTGCATCTCTCTGGAACTCGCTTCCCCAGAGTTGTTTTCCTCCAAATTTCAACCTACAACTGTGCAAGTCTAACTGTTACAGATATTTTATCAACAGAGGACACCAGTAATCTGGTGTATGGATTTTTTTTTCCCCATTTGTTTTTCCTTCCTCCGTTCTGTTATTAAAAAAAAAAAAAAAAAAAAATGGAGGTACCGTACGATAATTGGATGAAAGGTAATTAGAAGTACTTAATGATGGTAGGAGGAATTGTGTATTAAATGAAGTGCGATTACTTGAGATACCATACGGTACTTTATATATATATATATATATATATATATATATATAAGAAAAAGTTGTGCAACAAATATACAAACTGGAATCAAATGTAATATATGATAATTATCATACTCTTACCTACCGGTACCATAAAATACCTCCGTTTATCATACGATAATTACTGGTACTGTTCTGTACTAGATGCCACCGTTCGATATCTTGGGATATTATAGGATAATTGGAGGTATGCGATAATCGCACGTATTGTGTAGTCTAAGTACTATTATATTCCTGGGGATTATCAGGACAATTGTTAGCTAATTATAAGTATAGTATAGTTATTATACATAGCGTGGACATTACAAGTACTGTATGATAACTGAAAGTATCATTATCTGTTTATGATTTTTGTTCAGTAATCTGAAGTATTGATGAATAATTTGGAGGAAGGTTTAATATTTTGCAGTATTGTATGGTATTTGGAAGCAGTGTTAGGTAATTAGAAATATATCTATTCGGTAATTAGAAGTACTTTTCAGTATTCTGAAGTTCTTAATGGTAATTAAAATAATGTTAGGTAATGTGCAGTGCTGTGCGCGTACGTATATTTCTGTCCTGTATGGCATTTATCTCAGTACCACAGCCAGCCACCTCAGCCAAGCAGCCCTAGTGGGATAGGTTAGGTTTGGTTAGGAGAGATCTATCTATCTATCTATCTATTGCCAGACGCCATAATCCCATAAGGGGTGGCCATTTGACTTTGAGTTACCTGTTTTACGGGGAGGGGCACTAACGCTCCACCAACCCACCTGCTGACACGTAGGGAGCACGTATGGCTTGGTTATATGGTTACCACCCAGCGTTGTAAATGGTTTCTTGGCTTACAGGATTGATTACTTTGGAATAAAGAGGGTAATTTCGCCGGTGAAACTATCTGTCTATCTGTCTATTGCCAGACGCCTTAATCCCGTAAGGGATGGCCACAAGCAAATCGTCTCTATGTCTCCCTGTCCCCCGCCATTTCGCTGCCTTGCTCCCAGCTCACACCCCCTTCTCTCATATATCTCTCCACTCCATCCCTCCATCTCATCCTTGGCCTCCTCCTCCCTCCCTCCCTACACCTCACTCACATACATTCTCCTCGTTAGTCTTTCACTCCCCATCATCTCCATATGGCCAAACCACCTCAGTGTGTTTCTACTAACGCTTCCTGTCACATCCACATCCACACCACAACACTCCTTCACTTCCTCATATGTCTGTCTCTCTCTCCATGTGACTCCACATACTCCTCTCAAATAACTGATTTTCACTGCTCTCACTCTTGACTTGTCCCTCTAACAGAGGAGTTGGTATCTCAATACTGTCATGTAGTAACTTTTTCACTTCCATGCTAACTTCCCTGTTATTTATCACTGCTTTCAAGGAACCAGCAACCTTTCTTCCTTGTTGTACCCTTTCAAGCACTTCATCCTATAAACTTCCATCCTTACTCATCACACTACCCAAGTACTTTAACGTACTCACATTTTCCATTTCCTCACCATCCAACCTCACTGTACATTCACTAACTTCACTTCTCTCAAAGACCATAACTTTGCTCTTCCCTACATTCACCTTTAGATTCCGTTTCTTACACACTCTTCCAAACTCATCCATAAAGCCTTGCAGCTCCCCTTCGTCTTCACTTAACAACACAGTATCATCTGCAAACAACAGTACAGGGAGTTTCCAAACACTGCCCTCTCTCATTAGGGCTGCTCCCACATCCACTGCCCTACCTCGTAACTCTTTTATAACCCCATCCATATACATACTGAACAACCATGGAGACATGACACATCGCTGTTTCAATCCAACCATCAAACAGAAAAATTCACCTAGTTCACTATCCACACGCACTGCAGCCTAAGCACCATCGTACATACTCTTCACGGCATTCAACAACTTCCCATCTACTCCAAATATTCTTAATACTTTCCACAATCCTTGTCTATCCACCCTGTCATATGCTTTCTCCAAATCCATGAAGGCCGCATAGAACTTCTTTCTCCGGGAAACACATTGAGCATATTTTCGAGAAAAACCTATGGTTAGTTTTGAAACGACGGGGCGAGCGTCGTTCCTGCCGAGGGCTCCCGGTGGTGAGAGGAAGACGCATACAGAACGTATATAGGCTGCCCATACGGCACTTTGAAGCGTTGTCTGGTAAGCAGAAGTGTCACATGGGTTAGTGGGAGAGGTAAAGCAGGACATGTACTATACGTATATCTGCTCTTCCTCCTTCTTCCTTTCTTCCCTTCTCACCCTCTCCCACCCCCCCATCTCTCTCGTTTTCCCTCTCCCCCTCCCTTTTCCTTTATTCTTCTTCCTTCTTCTTGTCTTTCCTCCGTTTCTCTTCCTTTCATTTCCTCTTCCCAGTCCTCCATTTTCCTTTATTCTTCCCTTTCCCATACATTTTCTCCATCTCCACTTACTTTCATCTCCCATCCCTTTCTCTACTCTCTCCCCTCCCCCCCTTTCCTTTTCCTTTGCTCTCCCTCTCCCCTTCCCTTTCCCATACCTTCTTTCTTTTATTAAACGATATTACATCATTGTTGGTTGCACTTGCAATAGGTCAAAGAACTATCTTTACAACAGAATGTTTTAAGACCTAATGGCTAAAGGTGTAATGGAGCTACCATACTTTTTAAAAATGCTTATATCAAACTGATGAGGAAATACATCTCTAGTGATGATTCCGTTCCACATGACTCTATCTGTATACAAAACTCCTTTCGAACTGAGTAGCGTTGGCTCATGGAACCTCCAGGGCTGTTGTAATGTGGTGGGATAGACCTCCTGCAGTGGATGCCGTTTCAGTGGTGACAGGTGTGGCACCCTTGCCTGCTAAGCCCTGAACAGAAGCATGTGTCCTTCCACGTCCCTCTTTTGCCGCTGACTTCCTACACTTGCTATTTGGGCTGATCGTACCATCTGTGAGACGAGTCTCATCAGTCGTGCTTGGACTTTGTTCAGAAGAGAGAGGTGTGTCTGAGCTGCACCAGAGCAAGCCAGGCAAGTTTACTCTATTGCTGACCGGATCTGGGACTTATACAACTGTGAGGCTCCAGCTGGTGTTAGTAAGAGTTGGATTCGTCGCAGTGTAGCCACTTTACGAGAAGCTTCTCTTGCCAGGTCTTGAATGCGTGTCCTGAAATTTAGTATGATGTTGTACTTTACTCCAAGAATATTTACGGTGCCTCTCTTCTCTAGTCGGTGACCATTCATTTGTAAAGGTCGGCTCCCATTACCTCGGTCACTTTTCTTGGGTATGATAAGCGACTGGCTCTTTTCTGCATCGAACTTTATTTACCATGTTTCTCCAGTGTGCAGAAGAATTAATGATAAACTGCAGCCGATCTGCAGTGCTGTTTCTCTCATTATGGGGGTAGGAGTGGTTACGTCATCAGCATAGGCAACTGCTTCTGGAATTAACTGAAGGAGATAATTAAAACAGATATTCCACAGAGGGGGACCAAATAGGCTGCCTTGAGGAACACTTGCTTTGGCCTGGTGTCGCTTTGATTCCTTGCCATTCAGCCCCACAGTGAAATGTGTATTCTCCACACAACTTTTCAGTGTGCATAAAGACTCCCCGTGATTCCCATCAACTGCTCCAGGACAATTGCTCTAATTTCCCCACTTTTGTCAAGGTGGTTACTCCATTTCTGTGACTAAAAATAGCAGTCAGAGGATTATTTGTTCTCTGTGAACGCAAACTATCTCTGTGATAGTGATCTGTCTTGTATTAGGTGATGTTTTAGTGCCTGTACTAACTTCTTCAGATAATTTTGCTGGTATAGGAGAAGTGATATATACCGGTAAGTCTTGCAAGTGTTTAGAAGTCCTTTTGTACACAGGAACAGTTCGAGCCACCTTCTACATCTGCGGCCATACTTCATTTGTTATGCAGTTCTGACATATAATAGTTAATACAGGAGCCAATTTCATTGTACATCTACGGAGATGTAGGCTTATCCTGTCCGATCCAATGGCTTTGTTGGAGCCCAATGTAGCCATGATATGGACTTGAGACTGGTAAGCAGACAGAGTGGAGAGGGTCTTGTTTGTTCGTAGTGGTAGGTCTGGTGCTGGTCTGTTTGGTTCATCTACTGTCATGTATTAGCAAAGTGTTCAGCTAGAGCTTCTGCTTTCGCCTTACTCGCAAAGAATACAGATACGTTCTTGTGCAGCAGAATGTTGGATGACGTCATCTTTGGATATACCCTGCAGATTCTTAGTTAGGTCAGATCATCGCTTAGAGCCTATAGAACCCCCCTGAAGCTTCTCTCGCAGGTCAATGGTCCATCTGGTTTCTACCCAGGGCACAGTATGCTTTAAGTTTGGGCAGGTCTCTTATATCTGACTCTGTTAGCTTCTGTACAACTTTTTAGCTTTTTCCATGCTGCATATTTTGCAGAAGCAGCTGAACAACAACGGAATCCAAACCTTGGCTGGTTGATGAGTTCAGACACCTTTTGTGGCTAGGGTATGTGCTTATCTTGGAGCCTAGTAATTTGGCCTCTTCGTCGACATTGCATTAAAGCATCACTGCTATACTTATCAAGTCCTGTATCATACCCTCCCAGTTAGCTCTGTTCCACAGCTACAGTGTTCTTCTGCTTTGCTGCTCTTTCCCAACCTCAGTGAAAAACTGAGTGCGAACAGCATTGTGATCGGATATTCCAACAAACCAATGTGGCTCATAGGCTTTGAGTAAATCAGAAATGTCCGAGATGACTGAGTCCATTGACGATCCTGACACATGTGTATCAAACTCAGCATGACTATACAGTTCATGAACTGATATATATTTATTAAAAGCGGCCTGTTCAATTACAGATTCCAGTACCTTCGTAGGGTAACATTTCCACGGCCATTTTGTATCATTATGTTGCCTTGTTGCCTAGGTTATCTGCCAGGTAGTCAGTTGGTTGTGGATCCTGCCACTGAAATATATAAAGTGCATACATCAGGAAGGAGTAGTAGGCATCAGCAATCAGCTTGAAACACATTAACTCTAAAACTGAAGAGAGATTTATTTCTAGAAGGTTGTAGCGCACTGCTATTTCTCCTCTGGATCCTTGTGTCCTGTCTAGGCATCCCCATTCTTTTTTATCTTCTTCCCTCTCGCATCCACCCTCCCTCCCCCTAATCTACCCTCCGCTTTACGATAACATATCAATTTTTTCTTCAGTCTCCTTAACCTCTGTCCTCTACCCTCCCTGCCCTCTCTTCCCCTACCTTACCCTCCTGACCATTGTTTATTACTCGTTTTAACTCTTCATCTTCATCTGACACACATCTCTCTGCTCCATCGTTTCTTCCCCTGTTTCCGTCCTTTGTTGTCTTGTAATACGAGGCATAATTTGAGTCGAAGACCATGTGCCTTTGGTGCATCTATTCAAATCTTAAAGACGGCTAAAGGGATTCCCATCTCGCATTACCACAACGAGTATAAGTGGATTACTTACTCTTAACCGATGGCGTACCTTTCAAGCTGAACACGTCCGGCGTTAATCAGAATATAATACATTAACACGTCCTCGGTCTAAAGTGCATATATGGGCTGCAATAATCAAGCTATGAACCCCTACCACTGTTGGGTGTGGAACTGTTACCCACGGTATTTATTTTCCCATTCCCTACCAGTTCCTCTCCCAGGACGTTTACCGTTGCGAATTACCCCCGCCTTTGCGGTGTGTGTGTGTGTGTGTGTGTGTGTGTGTGTGTGTGTGTGTGTGTGTGTGTGTGTGTGTGTGTGTGTGTGTGTGTGTGTGTGTGTGTTACCTAATTGTATCTTTACAAGAATGAGTCAAGCTCGTACTGTCCAGTGTATTAGATCATTTTTATCTTACGTATCATTAGATTTGTGAATAGTTTTGGCACACACTATTTCATTCGGTAGTGCACTCCACTGATCAATTGCCCTATTTGGGAAATCAAATTTCCTTAAGTCTTTATCGCCTATCTTTATATTTTTGGCTGATGTTTCTCCATAGATTACATAATCATTTGTCTATTTTCTCCTGTGATATGCATTTATATAGCATACTCATGTTTTCTCTTTTCCTTCTCTCCTGTAATGTTGGCAGATTCAGTTTTTCTAATCTTTCTTCGTAGCTTATATCCTTAAGCTTGGTACCCATCTCGTAGTGGCACTTTGAACTTTTTCAGTCTTATCTATGTGTTTTTTTGAGATGAGGATTCCAGACTACTGATGCAGACTCCAGGGTTGGTCTGATGAATGATGTTATTATCTTTCCAAGCATGTCTTCATTTATGTATGTGAATGCTATTCTCATGCTTGCAAGCAGTGTATACATGTTCCGTACCTTCTCACTGATGTGGTCAGCCGGAGATAGTCTATTATTGATAATCTCACCTAAGTCCTTCTCTCTTTCTGATATGTGTAGGGTTTTACTTCCAACTTTGTAATCCCAATCTGTTTTTTTTTTTTTTTTTTTTTTTTCACTTTTCCCAAACTTGATTACATGACACTTGTCCACGTTGAATTTCATATACCATCTATTACTCCATTCATAAAGGTTATTTTATTCTTCTTGTAGCTCTTTACAAGATCTGTGTTAGTAATTCTCCTTTGTATTTTTGCATCATCAACAACCATAAACATTTAGATAGCTTCCATTTCCAATGATACTATCGATATCATTTATATACACTAAAAACATAATTGGTGCCAACACTGAGTCCTATGGAACTCCACTAGTCACCTCCCTCCATGATGAGTAATTATCCCAAAGTACTGATCTCATTTCCCTTTTTCTGAGAAAATCTTGCATCCAACAGTACAGTTTGCCTTGGATTCCTCCTTGATGATACAGTTTCCAGAAAAGTCTTCGGTGTGGTACTCTGTCAAATGCTTTCTTGAAATTTAGATAGATACTGTCCACCCACCCTTCTCTTTTCTGTAATGTTTCTGCAACTCTGTCATAACAGCTTAGCAGATTAGTAACACATGATTTACCCTTTCTGAAACCGAACTGCCTTTCTGTTATCATATTGTGTTCTAGATGGTTTACCCAAACTTTTCTTATCAGCTTTTCCAGCATCTTACTTACAACACTGGTTAGTGATACTGGTCGGTAGTTCAGTGGATTTTGTCTATTCCCTTTCTTGAATAAGGGAACAATGTTTACTTTCTTCCAAATATCAGATAGTTCACCATGTCGCAAGGATTCCTTGAATATTAAAGATAATGGTTTAGCTAACTCCTTTGCACATTCATGTAGCACCCAACCTGAAATTTCATCAGGACCATTTGCTTCTCCTTTGTCTAATTTACTTAACTCCTCCTGTATTTTTTTTCTGATATTTGTATATCTGGTAATATGTTTGGGCATACATGTTCCATATCATCATTCTCATAATTATTTTCTTCTGTAAAAACTGATTGGAAATTCTTATTCAGTGCTTCACAAATATCTTTCTCTTGTGTATTGATGATCCCTTCATCTTTAATGGATTGTATTTTATCTTTGACTTTGGTTTTGCTTCGGATGTAGCTGTAAAATAGCTTCGGTTGATCACTATTTTTATTCATGATGTCTTCCTCAAATTGTCTTTGACCTTCTCTTCTTATTCTTGTATAATCGTTTCTTGCCTGCTTATAGTTATTATATGCCCTCTCACTATTGTCTCTCTGTATCTATTCCACAACAAGTCTTTCTTCTTTTGATATTTTACATTCTTTATTAAACCACATCCTTATTTTCATTTCTGCTTCTTCGTGCTGAGGGATGTGATTTTGGACTCCTATTTCATAAAGTTCAACGAATTTTCTATATGTAACATTTAAATCTTGTCCTCTAAGCTCTTTTTCCCAATCTCTTTCTAAGAAATATTTCTTTGGGTCATGATAGTTACCCTTTTTGTACATTGGGCTCTTTTTGTGACTTTCATTACTGTTAACTATGTCATATGCAATCCTGAAGATGCAGTTTAATACTGCATGGTCGCTTTTCCCAAATGGAGGGTGATATATTATACTGTCAATATCATTTTCTTGCCTAGTAAATACAAGATCTAGAACTGATGATACATCAAGTCCTCTTTTTCTGGTGTTTTCCTTTACATGTCATGTTAGGAAAAACTCCTGCACAAGATCCAGGAGTTTTTGGTCCCAACAGCTTTCCTATTTTTTTATATCTTGAGTATTCAGAATTATATTTGTATTGAAGTCTCCAGTTAACATAATTCTTTCAGATTTCTCGTCCATTCTATGTAGTAATGCTCTTAAACTCTGAATTGTACTCTCTGCCAGGACTTCATATTCACCTCTTTCCCAAGTATTTGATATGGGTGGCATGAATAAATTTGCCACAATTAATTTCCCTTGAGATGTAATAATCTCTACAGCAATCAGTTCTACTTGTGAGGGTATGTCTAGTTCTATTTCTTTGACTTGTAGATTTCTCTTCGTTAATATTATAATTCCTCCTCCTTATTTAAAGTTCCTATCTCTTCTTATTATATTGTATTCCTCTAGATTTAAGATATCGTTTGATATCCTTGGTGTTAATTTTGTTTAAGTTAGGCAAATAATATGTGGTTCTTTTTCTTTGAAATAATCATTCACCTTTAATAATTTAGATACCATTCCATCTACATTTGATTACATCAACATATCTTGTTTACATACGTGTCATGACTTGGGTCTACTACCTTCCTCCTTTTTATTCCCTCCTGGTTATGTACCATTTTCGTACCTGCACTCCAACTGCTTTGTAAAAAAAAAAAAAAAAAATTCTCTTCCTCTGATCGTTCCTCGTTCTTTGTTTTTGCCTGCTCCCATTTCTCTTTTAGTAATCCCAGTTCCTCGTGAGTTAGGCATCTTTTTATCCATACTTTTTGAATTCCTCTTTTCCCATAAATTTGTTTGCATTTTTTAGTATCTCCTCCACAGTGTTTACACTCTGGAATGTTAATTTCAGTGGCCTTGACTTATTTCTCTCATATTTCCCTAACCTTTTGTGTTCCTCTGTCTTTATTACAGATTTCCTCTGATACTTCCTTCAATATGCTCATTACATTTGTCATCTCCTTTTTGTCTCGAAATTTTGTTTTTTTATTTGTTTCTCATCTATACCAGTGATTTTTTTTTTTTTTTTTTTAATGGGAGGAAGAAGGAACCAAAGGCATGTGTTGATATCTGCTTAGTCTTTGACCAATTTTGGATTGTTTTGGATTGTTTTTTTCACTTCCTTTTTAATGCTCTTTTCTCCAACTCTTGTTTCTAAGTCTTTCTTTACTTTCACCATTTCAGCATACATAGTTTCCACATCATTTTTGTGGCTTTGCATCTCTTCATTCACCTGGGTTACCTTCTCCTAAATATCACTGCTCTGATCTATTAGACTGTTTGCTTGCCTAATTGTCTCTGCATCATTTCTGAACTCTTCCATAATACTCTCGTGGTTGACAACTGTACTTGTCATTTCACTAATCATCCTTCTGTGAACCCACCTCAATTGACAGCTCATCTATTGTTGTGTCTGTTTTGTTTACATCCTTTACTAATTTTTCATTTTCCTCCTTCTGCATGTGCAATTGCTTCTTAATTTCATCCATTTCACTCTGAAATACCTTCTCTAATCTGTGTACCTGTTCTACCAGCTTACTGAACGTCTCCATTTCAACCAGTTCCTTGTAGAAATTATCTTGTTTTCTGCCTTTATCTCTCTTCTTAACTCCTTCCAAATTTACTAAAGATGGTGGTCATCTTGTGGTACTAAGATAAAGATTCTACTTACAAGTATGCATTCCTTGGTGCACTCCACAGACAAAACACTAATCAGCTGATGAGCTTGCTCGGCACAGTCATGCTCTACTCTGCTTTATATTGTTATTTGAACAACACTTTTACTTAAACTTCCTCTTTTACATTAGCACACCATTTAGTTTACCCTAGTACAGAGCCTGACTCATATAAAGATACTATTTAGGTATGGCCAGTTGTGGCCAAGGTTGGCCAAGCACGGAGCAATGTGTCGTACGTCTTGTCTCTGTGACTCCTCAAATGTGTGTGTGTGTGTGTGTGTGTGAACGAAATAACTCAGAAAGTTTTTATCCGATTTCAACTAGATTTTGTGGAGGCAGGGGGAAAGCCATTATTTTTTTAATTCATAACATTAGGTCAGAGGTCAAGGTTAGAGGGCTAGATCAAACTTGACCTACTAAGGTCAACACTAACAGTTTTTATCGGATTTAGACCGAACTTGGTAAAAGGGTTAAGGGCAGGGTAAGATTGAAGGGGTTTGCTTTTGTGAACAGTAAGTCAAAAGCCAATGTCAGAGAGAATGATCAAAGTTTGACGTGCGCTTGTGTGAAGAAAGTAACTAAAAACGTTTTAATCTGATCAGCTAAAGAGTTAACCTACTGGGAGCCACTGGATGAATGGTCAAGATCACAACAAGGACAAAGTATACACTATTTTTCCTATTTACACCAAACTTAGTGGATGGGTTATATGAACAGGAGGGATAAAGAGATTCGCTTTGGGAATAATCAAAGGTCTACATCAAAGGAAAAGGTCAAGAGTCAGTATTGTTATGAGGGGTTTAGGGATATTGGAGTCAATAACCAGTTTAATGAAATAAATGGCCAACAGAAAAACAATCTGTTGCTGAGAGGAAGAGAATATATTGAATATACAGTATCTCCACTAATTATGGAAGAAAAAAGAAAGTCGCCACTGACACGAGGGCTACTGACGTACGTAATTATTGTTTTATTTTATTCCGCCTTACGTCGCATTCTCTAAAGACGAAAATTTTATAATTACTTTATGCTGGCATACAATGCCAGTTCTCTAGACACGAGATTTGCAAACTTTTTCATCAACAGCACACAGAGGAGAATAATCAGTCACGAAGGCTGAATCATTATTACTGCTGGCCTCTGAGAAAGAATGACCCTTGCCCCCTGACGATCAATTAATTTTTCTTTGGAAAGAGGTCGTTAATGACTTAGAAATACTATTCAAAGCCCTTGCTTTCGATAACTCGTAGTTGCACAGATTTATAAATTAATACGAATGAACTGATTTAACCTGCCCCATCCCGACGTTTTCTGGGCAGTGGTATGCCCCAGTCCCGACATTTTTGGACCTTTTTTTTTTTTATGCTCAAACATTTGCTTTTGGTGAGAAACATCGAAAATTCATAGAGAAATCGCTCACCTGTGGTTTAAAACACTCAATCAAGGTACGAGTACCTCCTTACCTGACTGGGTTTTCTAACAGGCTGGCACCAAAGAAAACGAGTTCTATGGGAGGGTAATTATTTTATCCACTCATAAACAGTATTTATTCATTTACTTGGTATGAATTTATATGTAGTACAAGAGTATATTGGTTTTCAAACAGTAATATAGGCATTAGAAGCATTGTTTCACTCACTAACTCATCACCATTCATGACCTTTTTTTCCCACATTACCTGATCATCATTTCTGACTGTTTCTTCCTCTAATGCTATGTAAACTTTGTCCTCCACATTGTCATCAATTGGGGAATCACTCTGGCCCTGAATGTCTTTATTGGCCAGGTCACTGGTAACAAGTGAATTGCCGAGACAATGGCGTGCAGGGGGGGAAGGGTTATGCGGTGTAAGGCATTGTCCCTGCTTGGCATCTTGTAGAGGAATAGAGGAAGGTGTCCCATGTATACGTGCCAAAAATCACTCGCGAAATCACTCGCGAAAATTTAAAATTGTGCAAATTAGGGACCTTGCAATGTTGCCGTGTTGATTTATGTCCCCGGGATATGAGTGCACATCATGTGAGGACGTGAATTCACGTCCCTGGGATGGGGCAGGTTAATAACCAGTCATGATTAATAGAAGAAAATTTTGTGCAAACTTGAAGCAAGCAAATTAAAGTAAGCACAATGTGGAGAAATGAAACACGATTTTTAAGTTTGATCGAGCTCAAAAGAAAAGAACTGTAAATTTATTATTTACAAACAAAATGAAATTTTACGTTACAAGATAACCTAAGTAATCATTCATGTTAACTAATACTCTTAACCTATAAAACAGAAAAAAATACTGATAATTGGAGATGTGGAGTCACGGGGCTGTAGACTGGAGTCGCCGGTAACACACCATCAGACGAGAGGTACAACGATCCTACTGTCTGCTCCTTTGTCGCTACGTCCACCTCCCTGAACTGCCGATGGAGAGATGGACTATCTCCGGGAATCACAGAAGATCCACAATTTGAAACACATGCTATCCGTCTCTCTCTCGGCCGTTCGTCACTTAACTACTAACTATCGTGAGTGGAGAGACACGGAGTCGCCGAGCTAAGGCCCACAGCTCGGAAGGTAGACAAAACCCTGGGAATCCTCGCCCCAGCATACATCTGTCCTTCAATGGTGTCCCTCTCCAATTGCCTAGATCTGTTCTTACGCCTGGCACAGAGGCATGAGAAATGTGCATGGCTTTCTGTCCCACCAATCAACAGAGGCGGACGAACGATATACACACATAATAGATTCACTCAGTGAAGCACTACTGTCGTGCATAAGAATACTGTAGTCACTTATGAAGCTGTGATGAATGTTTTGAAAAACCATTCCAGTCGAAGTGCATAAAAGGATGGTTGTACTGAGTGAAACACAGTGGGTCTTCCTTTAGAGTTCGTGGCTTCCCATAATAATACAATGTCACGAATTGGCATAATAACACAATCTCGCGCATTCGTGACAAGTATCACAGGACAAGGTCACCACAAGGAGCTCTGATCTGATTTGGACCAAACTTGATGGAAGGAATAATGATCCGGCAAGAACAATGCAATTCGATTTTGAGAGCAGTTAATCCAAAGTCAAGATCATTGGACCAAACCATATATTAGGCCCTTAGACCAATTAGTGTGTTCCTTTCTTTTTCATTTTTTTTTTTATGCCATGAATCCAAGCATACGCTGCAAAGCCCGGCTTCCGCTATGAACACTGTTTGGTGTATCATTCACACTAATGTAGACGATAATATTTAAATTACGGACTTCGTAGCATTCAAATAAGCACAGTCAACTCAGTTAAACTTACCACTGAAATGACGTAACTTATATATTGTCAAAGCTAAAACCAAACGATATTCGACAGCTAAACCTCGAGCAGTCACAGATTTGGTGGCGTAATGCAGAACTATAAAACAATAATGAGTCGCCAGTGTGTCTCTGTAGGATGATCCGGTGGGTTAAATATTATTTCATTTGTCTCCCCATATATATATATATATATATATATATACACAGAGAGAGAGAGATAATTGTCATGACTACACCATTGCCTGTTCATCCTTCATTGTTCTCCAACGTTTCATCTACTGCATCTCTTCATCTTCCCTTCCTCCCCTTGCTGTACTCCATCATTCCATTTGAATCTCTCTTGTATTCTATTGCAAGAGACCCAAGGTTACCTGCATATTCAAGAATAAGGTTGCAATCATCTCTGGCTACAACCAGGATCACTTCAACCGCAACTGCAGCCGCCTCTGAAATCACTGCTACCGTACCTTTGCCTAAGAGCAACCATCACCAATGCATGACAGCTCTCTTCCATCACAGTCGTTCCTATAATCATGACTTTCATTCTAACCACTTCAACTAGAGAGAGAGAGAGAGAGAGAGAGATTGGACGATAATACGATAATACTTACATGCAATATCAAATTCCTAATTGTATCATTATTAACCCTTAAACCGCGGGCTTGTTTTGCTTTGACTTGCTTGTCCCGCGGACATATTCGCCCTCTGACAGACTCTAAAAATATTTGCCAAAAATCAGTTATTAGTCCTAGAATATTAAAATTACATATGCCTATGGCACATACCTTCAGTTTTCTCCTGGGATGTTTGTTGAGCCTTCGTCGAGTACCGTAGGACTTGTGGAGACCTCTGAAGTTGGGTAACGAATTCTCCACTTTACAGTTCCCGACAACCCACAGTATGATTACCACAGCCTGATATTATCACTAGAAACACTATTCTATGATTCTCAAGTAGTTTGGAATCCATACTAAAAAAAAAAAAAAAACTGTGAAAGCAATGAATATTACGAGCGCGTATGACCTTCCCACTTCCGATCGTTCGCCGCTGGTGTTCTGTCATTTATTATTCATAAAAACACCCACAGTTTATATTTCTATGACTATATAACACTTATATATATCTACAGTCTTTATCCATAAGTTTCTTCAGTAACAGTAGTTTATTGTCACTGTAGGCATTCAATTTCTCTTTCAGTAAAATACGTAGCATTCACACTCTCGTCCTGCATACTAGCGTTGAGAGTGAATCTGTCACTTTCATAAGTCATAGTATTCATACATGCTAGAGTGAAACTTTCACTTTCATTACTCCAAGTATATATACTCGTATTCTTATATTACTACTCATTTACATTTCTGTTTACATTCTCAATTTTATTTACATTATTTACATTCTATTTTATTTACACTGTGTTAGGCACTGTCACTTGCAGTAACTTATAAAACTATTTTCCACTGATCACTTATATTTACATTCATTGCTTTCATTTGCTGTTTACACATTATTTACACATTATTTACATTTCCACTTGCACTGTTTTACTCACCAGAAAGATCGTAGTCACTCTCTATCATTTTCATTGACAAATTAGCCAGTTCACGTTCCACAACACTCACTTATCCCTTTACCTCTTTCTACACGAGGTTTAGTAGGGGGTAGAGGTCACAGGGCCCTTTGCATGGGACTAAAAACGGACGGAATTTGACAGGCGCGAATCCGACGTGCTTTCACCTTGAAAGATGACAGTAAACTAAATACAGTGTGTGGTGGCCTGCCTAGGGGAAGTGCATTGCTGCCAATCTCAGCCTGGTGACAACTGCTAATATATACGTTATGAAATGATTGGCAGGAAATCTAGACAATACATAATAAATTAGGTAGTTCCAGGTGAATGTAAATATCACTTTGGCTTCTCCTTCCCTTCTTATATATATTTTTATTACGAGAATATATTATACGGCATTTTTCAAGGAGAAATAAACGGTGAAAATTAGTGAACGAGTGCCCGTGAGGTGTTGTCAGATGATAATTAGCCAATTCCAGGTGTATGGCACTATCACTTACCTTATTTCTTTTTTGTATATATTATTTGGTATAAGAATAGGGCATAGGGCTTATTTCATTGGATGAAATCAGTGGAAAATTCCAGGGAAGATTTACTTAGCATAGCACAGCCGGGCAGGCGAGAGGAGAGGGTAATGGAGAGGAGGTAGGGAGGGGAGTCAAGAATGGGGAGAAATTACTAAATTGTCAACAATGGATGGGAGTACAGATGAGATTAGGAGTGCTGACTAGTGTTGGACATTGGCAGTACTGATAGATGATACAAGCCACCACTTGAAAGCCCGGGCAAATTCAAAATAACACATAATCACAAAAGTGACGCCCCACGGTATGATCCCTTGCTCCCAAGCGTCACGAAAGTGACGCCTTGTGGTTAAGGAGTTAATAAAAACAATTACCACAAGTACTATTCATCCTGCCAAACCCTTACAATCATGCGTTACATCCAGCAATAAGATGGGTCTATTTGTACCACTTTGATGTTTTATGGGAATTGAGTTAAAGTCGTCACTCATTTTATTTTTTTTTAACATGTGAGCACTCGTACAGGTTTTGAAATAGCTGTAAGACTGGCCATCTACTTTTTGCTCACCGGAATCGAAAGATTCGGCAAGCATGTTGGTCAGTTCCGTATCCTTGTTGCTTGCTGGAATCTTTCCATTCAGCAAACATTTTGGTTAGTTCCATATGTTTGCTGCTTGCCGGAATAGAGGGATTCTGCAAGTATGTTGGTCAGTTCCGTATATTTGTCTGGCAGTATGTCTGTCTGTCTGTCTGTTTTTGCTCTCTACAGGTTACAATTTCAAGCCAATCGCTCTAAAAATATTTCAGAAGGTAGATATCCATAAACCATGGAAGCCTATTTTTTTTTTCATCAAAATCAGTCAAAAGCTCTGGGCTGGGTGGGAAGCTGAAACTCCTCAGTGGCCTTGGGTCTGGAAATTGTCGGGGCCCAGTAGCCGGCCCAGGCACCATTTTGTCTAATTTCGAAAATCGAGTTTTTTCCCCTACCAACTTGAAGAGAAACGTCTGGTGCACCTGACTGCAGTTTTTAGCTTCCTAAACCCATCCTGTTCTTTACAATGAAGTGCGAAAAATTTCACCAAATGACTGCCTACATGCCAGTGAAAACTAAGCAGACAATCGGATCCATCTGGCAAGTGGTCTACTACCCACACCCCAGTGAAAATTAAGTAGACACAATAGGATCCATCCGGCAAGCTCTCTGCCTATGGGATTCATTTGTTTTTTTTGTTTTGTTTTTCAGGCATTGCTGGCATTCACCCATTTTGAAAATGTGTTTGTACCTGGAAACACCATTTTTCATTCATTTTATACATATTTGGTTTTCATTAATGTAGCTGTTGTACTCCTTTAGGGTTACATAATTTATATGAGGAAAGATTAAAAAAATTCCAGGAATGGATTGATGGTGCGGGAAAAAAAAAAACAAGTAATTCCTTGGTTCACTGGTAGGCACTACTTGCGTGCAGTCTGGTTATCATTCTTCCACGTGGCATCGCACTGGGAGGGTTGAGTCTGTATTTCTGGCGTTTTTTCTTTGTTTGTGCAAGTGACTTCCTCGATTTTCGTCCTCAAACCACTATGGCAGATTGTAGAGAGTTGTCCACATATAAAAAAAAAATCTGTTCCCGTGGACAGACTGTGAACGAGCAGAATTACATTGCAGTGCTGAGACGTCTAAGTGGAAGCATCGGGCGCAAAGGCCCAGAGAAGTTGTGCACCCAGAAATGGTTCTTGCATCACAGCAATGTCCCATCACACACCGCATTGTAAGCTCAGCAATTTTAGTCCAAAAACAGCATTGTTGTTGCTCCTCACATCCCTTACTCACTGTACCTCACTCTCTGTGTTTTTTCTTGTTTCCTAAGCTCAAGTTAGGACTGAAAGACAGAAGAGGTGACAGTTTAGAAGAAATCCAGGAAAAAAGGCAGGAGTCTCTGGACAAGATGAATAAAGATGTCTAACCCACAGGAAGGGTTTCCAGGAATGGGAAAAGTGCTGGGAAAAGTGCATAGCATCTCATGGGGATTACTTTCAAGCATATTAAATTGAAATTGCTGTAAGTTTAGTAATGATTATTAGTTTTACAAATTCGGGAATTTTGGGATCCACTCTCTTCGACAATAAATATACATATATATATATATATATATATATATATATATATATATATATATATATATATATATATATATATATATAACATATATATATATATATATATATATATATATATATATATATATATATATATATATATATATATATATATATATATATATATATATATATATATATATATATACAGTAATCCCTTAAATATTCAGACGCCCAGTAACCAGACTCCTCAGTGTCCGAACATTTTGGGCCTGGGCCTTCAAAAAAAAAAAAAAGAAAAAAAAAACTGACTTTTTTCAACCATGCTTTGAACTTGGTGCACAGCGATGAACAGCTGTGTTTATGATGAACAGCTGTGTTTATGCGCGTCCTCTTGCTTCCTCCCCTCCCCACCTAACTACCATCCTAATAGACACTCATCGCATTGGATGCCGCTCATGCTCGTTTTTGTGAATAAACATTGAATAAACTGCAATACCTCGCCACTAGGCCACATGGGAATTTACAGTGTTGTGCAGTGTTAAGATATTAGAGTTGAGAGTGCAAAGGATTAAGTATAGAGTGCAAACTGGCGGTTGCAACTGGTATGGTGCAATTAAGAACAGAATGTGCAGCATTAAACAATTACAATTCACAGTGAAAAGGATTAAGTGCAGCACAACACTGGATTACTGTACATGCTTCAAGAGCATTTTCACCACTGCCAGAGTCTTAGAGGAGGGGGGTTAACCTTTGTAACGGCCATGGACTTGTTGTAAGTACCCTGTACACTTCTAAATATTTTCCATACTTCTAATTTCTCATTCTCTGGTCCCTTTTCATTTATTTCATGCTTTCTGTCCCTTATTTGTGCGAATAAGGTCTTAAATAGGCGCTGTGCATGTCCATTAGCCCCTAAAGCGCGGCTGTTGACAGCCGACCCCCCCCCCCCCGTGTGGCGGGGTTGTATCGCAGTCTGAGTACCTGTAGGAAAATATTTGCCAAAAATCAGAGATTAACCCTAGAACATTATAATTTTTATGGCAGATAGTACTTACATTCAGCTTTCTCCTGAGACAGGTATTGGGCCTTTGTGGACTACCTAAGGACTTGTGGAGACTTGCAAAGTTGGGTAACAAAATCTTCACTTTCACACCTCCAGCAACCCGGTTTCCCCTCTACCACAGCCTCAGTCTGTCACAGTACACTTTATACTACAACGTACAGGTAGTTTGGAATCCGTATTTGTACAATAAGCACTGAAAATAAGGCTACAATCAACGGAGCGTACGGCCGACATGCAGCGCGGCTGCGGTCTTCCCGTCACTGAACAAACATTTCCCTTTTCACAGCTAAAAACACGTATACTACATTATTTTCCTTCATAGTACTTCCCAAAGGCTCGCATGGCACTATTACGGCCATAAAAATCACTGTCACTGCTAGTATTGTGAAGCGGGAATGAGAAAGACCACCGCGGCGCGATTTTATTCTGCCTTACGCCAGTCACTTTATTCTCGCTCCTGTCGGCCGCTCGCACTTCATTTCTATCGCCCACTTTCACTCTTGCTGTCAGTTTAGTGCCTTATTCATCAGTGTCACTGTCATTACTTATAAAAATAATATTTTCTACACACTAAACTGTCACTGTCATAGAATAGAAAAATATGCTTTCAACTTCTTACACTGGAGTGACTGTCACTCTCAATACTTATATTATTACTATGTACAATAATTTACACTGAAATCACTGTCACTGTAAGTGCTTTTACAACTACATACACTAATTTACACTCAACAGACTGTCACTGTCAGTACGTACAAGAAAACTAAACACTAGTATCACTGTCACTCTCAATATTATTTACATATTTTCACCCTTATTTTCAATATCTAGTCAGGCTGTGGTAGTCAAAGAAACACGGGTAAGCGCACAGGGGAATCTGACACTCCTTGCACTGCAAGGAGGTGCGTCTAAAAGTTCGTTCTTGCCGGTTAGTGTGGCTGCAAACATGGCATCTCCTCAGTGCTTTCCCCCTCTTGGCAGTGCTAGGCAGTGGCTCCAGGCGGTGTCGCTGAAGGTAGTCCTGGCACTGTAGGCGGTCTGGAGGTGTCTGTGAGTGGCGCCTGGGACCTAATGGCAGTACCTGCCCAAAACGCTGAAGCAGCTGGTAGACACAAGTCTTAGAAAACCGCCTGAGAGAGTAGTTAGCTGGCTTCTTGTTTTTGATCTTATACAGGATGAAGGCGTTCAACATGCACATATCCAGCAAGTGCAAGAACACCTTCCTGTACCAGCGACGGATCCTCCTCAGGCAGTCAATCTCTCCTATCATCATATCGGACTTGTCCACCAGCCGCATATTGACGTTGTAGTCAATTACAGCATCAGGCTTGATCACAGGATCGCCAGTCCTTCTGTCGACCTTCCCTGTGGCTTGCATTTCCCCCTTGTGGACTGTGGTGAGCATATTGACGATCCTCTTGTCGTGCCACCGTATCGCCAGCATCTTGTCAGATTTCTTCAGGTGCACGTCTCCCCGCTTTGATCTTTCAGCCTCGGGGAAGGCAGGGTAGTGTGCCCTATTGCTCCTGACAGTGCCACAGGATCCGACGCCGTGCTCTGAAAGGTACTTGGCGAGTTTGGGAGCTGTATAATAATTGTCCGTATACAGGACATGATTCCCGCCAAAGTACTTTTCCAGAAGCACTTTCACCACAGAGCCAGTGAATCCAAGGGGGTCAGTCTTGTCCAAGTCCACATTGCTGGCGGTGTAGATAACGAAGTCTAGGATGAACCCCGTCTTGCAGTCGCACAGCACGAAAAACTTTATTCCAAAGCGGTGGCGTTTGCTTGGAATATACTGCATGAACCGAAGACGGCCCCTGAACAAAACCAAGGACTCGTCGATCACTTCCTTGATCATGTTCAGGATTTCCCTCACTTTCCATAGGGGGTCAGTCTGGGAAGGCTCATCGTAGTTGGCAGAGTGAAGGTACGTCATGAGTTGCCTGAAACGATCCCGAGTCATGTACTTGTTGAAGATGGGTGTGAGGCAAAGATCGTCAGCACTCCAGTACTCCTCGAGCTTGTGCTTCCAGTTATGTGGCATCAGAAGCATCAAGCCGATGAATACAAATACCCGGTAGTTCCCAGATCGTCACAGGAACCCATGCTGCCATCCGCGACGTGGATGGCGTTGCACCTTCACCTTGACGAACTGCAGCACATTGTCCTTTGTACCTGTTCGTCTTGGTACAAATCTGTTCTATGACTTCGTTATCCAGGAAGGCCAACAGGTAGTCCAAGCATTCACCACCCTCGGGGACAGGGAAGTCAGCCTGGATCCCACACCCAGTGGAATCAAAGGGCAGATCCTCTGGCACAAAATCAGAGCCCTCAGACCACATGAAGGCGTCCAGAGTGCCCTGCCTAGGCTGGGAGTGGGTGGGTGTGGCGGGGGGTGAGGTAGGCCGTGTGGCAGTGGGTGAGGCAGGCGGTGAGGCAGTGGGTGAGGCAGGCCGTGTGGCAGTGGGTGAGCTAGGTCAGGCCTGTGTGGTGGTGGTGGTGGTGAGGAGAGTTGGAGAAGGTTCAAGGTCACTCGCAGTAGGCTGAGTGGTGAGTTGCCTAGTGCGGTAAACCTTACCACTAATTTTACCACTAGGAGACACTTTCCTACTCATGCCAGCACGAACATGGGGCCTACGGAAACCTCTACGAATACCAGACTGCCTACTTCCCTTCCGAGGTGGTGGAGGAGACTCCGAAGACTCAGGAGAAAGCACAGCAGACGAAGATGAGAGAATGGGGCTGGGGGTGTGAGGTGGTATGGCGGCAGTGTGACCTGGGGTTGGGGACAATGGCCGGCCTGAGGAGAACAGTGGCTGGGAACCGGGGTCACCACTTCGCTTCCTCTTGGCTCCCTTGTCATACGCCACTCCCTTCTGCACTGGAGCCTTGCCTGACGAGGTGCTAGGCACAGGAATTGTCTCTTCCTGCACCTCAGACTCAGCACTCGATAAAGTGTCTGATTCAGCAAGGCTCGGTAACACCGCAACGTCACTACCATAGTCCATAGAGGTTTTCAGTAATTCTAGGCCTATAGCAGACTCACTCAGGCCCTTTGCACTCCCTAGTAAGGGTTTTGACGGGGTAGAGGTCACAAAGACCTTTTTCGGAGGGCTTGAAGGCACTGACTCGGAAGAGCTAGAATTGGACATGATGTCACCTTGAAAGACTGCGGTAAACTGACGCTAAACAGGGGCAAACTGCGTGAAAAAAAAGCTAGTGTGACAACTGGGGAAACAAGCGTTTCCAATTAGCATAAAGTGCTTGCAAGAGGAAGGCGCAGATTGACATTTCTGAGTGGTCCGCGAGCTGCCATATATCACAGCGAGGGTGGCCAGGCCATGGTGAGCGGGTGGGTAAAAAAAAAGATTTTTGGCAACAACGGAGGTCAGTGGTACAAAGGTCAAGTGTGCTAATAGTAGCTAAAGGGTGGCAGTACTGATAGACAATACCAGCTTGAACCTGCTTGCCCGCGGTTATTCAAAATTAACTAGAATCACAAACTCGACGATCCGCCGTTATGTCCTTTTCGGCGAGCGTCGCAAATGCGACGATCCGCGTTTAAGGGGTTAGGGAGTTATGTAGGTGGTTTTCTGAGTTAGGCTGGGTTAGGGTCCATAAGTACCAGTCCAGGAGGCAGGGTCCCAGTATCCGGACAAACCCACTTTCTGGACATGCGTTTGTCTCTATTACATCAGATATTGGAGGGATAACTGTATATCCATCATCCAATCCTATGTCGCCCCATGGGAAGCGTAGGAAACTGGGGCTAGGCAAGTTGGTCCTGACATTTAAAATGAGAGTGACCAGCTTCATTCATCCCTGAGTGGCATTACGTATACCACCAGGCGCCATAATTTGGTATTATGTTACCACCCAGTGTAGTAAATGGTTTCCTGGTGTACAGGTAACCATTTAGTATGTCACTCAGTGTAGAGTTACTCATAGGTAGAAGGAAGAGGAAAGAATGAAGGAAAGAAAGACAGAAGAGGGAGTGTAAAGTCACCAGCAGCCAGAAAAAAGAGGAAAGAATGAAGGAAAGACAGAAGAGGAAGGATGGACAAGAGGAAAGCTTTAGCAGACACCCAAAGCAGGACTGCATTGAGTGAGTGGATGGGGAATGTCCCAATCGACCATATATATATATATATATATATATATATATATATATATATATATATATACAGAAGTGCTTGTGGGCCCTTCAGGCCCTCTCACACTTGCTTCTGTGGAGGGCTCTCATGCTGCGAGCTCGTTTTCTTGTGCTTCGCACTCATTTCCTTGTGCTTCTCACTCATTTCCTCATGCTTCGTGCGTGCATTGCAATCATTTCAGATTATCCGAGTCGCGTTTATGTACTAAGGTCCGTTTATGTGCTGTTCTAGTCTAACGTTGTCATTTGGATTTTTTTGCAGCTAACCAATTGATTGTGTTATTTGCAGCTTTGGGAATGGAACCCAAGTTGTCCGTATGCAAGTCCGAGATATTAACCACTCGGCCACAGCAACCGACCGGGCACCAGGAGCGGCGTTTTTTGGTCAAAATTTGATCACTCATTAAATATAGTAAAAGTTTTTCAATCCTGGTGGGACCAAGTTTTTTTAACATCAGCGAATTTTTTGCGATTTTTGTGCCAATTTTGGTGCAATTTGAATGTGTAGTTTTGGCTGCCCAAAATACTTACACACAGAGACACACAGCTACTGCTATAGTATATTAGATATAAAGCCATCAAAAACTCTATGGTGAACGTAACCCTAATTTCATGCACTGATGCCGGGAGCGGTGTCTTTTGGTCAAACTTTGATCACTCATTATATATAGTAAAAGTTTTTCAATCGTGATGGGACCATGTTTTTTCACATCAGCGAATTTTTTGCGATTTTTGTGCCAATTTTGGTGTGATTTGAATGTGTAGTTTCGGCTGCCCAAAATACACACACACACACACACACACACACACACACACACACAGCTACTGCTATAGTATATTACAAGTGCTCATGGGCCCTTCGGGCCCCTTGCACTTGCTCCTGCAGAGGGCTCTCACGTTTATGTGCTGTTCTAGTGTAACATTGTCACTTGGATTTTTTGCAGCTAACCAATTGATTGTGTTATTTGCAGCTTCGGGAATGGAACCCAAGTCCGTACACAAGTCCGAAATACTTTAGTTGTACCTATGGGCAACAAAAAATTCTACGGAGATCCTATGCCGGGCGCCAGGAATGGCGTTTTTTTGGTCAAAATGTGATCACTCATTATATATAGTAAAAGTTTTTCAATCGTGATGGGACCAAGTTTTTTCACATCAGCGAATTTTTTGCGATTTCTGTGCCAATTTTGGTGTGATTTGAATGTGTAGTTTCGGCTGTCCAAAGTACACACACACACACACACACACACGGCTACTGCTATTATATATATATATATATATATATATATATATATATATATATATATATATATATATATATATATATATATATATATATATATATATATATATATATATATATATATATTAGGGCGAAACAATACTTTCTCCCGATAGCTGCTGCTGTAATGCTCATTCAGCAGAGACACAAGATTCTACTTCCAATATGGTACTATTAACTTTGGATCGATATAAAATATATGAAAACATATATTGTTGTCGCATGTGTAACGCGGTTTTTAAACAATGTAAGAGTATTGTGCAAAACTGTTGATATGGTCAGAAAATAAGTATGGATAATCTCTTGGCTACTTAGAATATATGAAACAAGTTTTACAGTTTTGAATTATTTCTCCAAGCAATTACAATTTGACCCCCACTATGATCACAATCCGCACCAACAACAACACCTACGCTTTCTAGAATTTTACACACATACCCTGTTCACGACAGCCACTTGTATCTGTCATCTCAAACCATAACAACCGGAACAACCAGTTCTTTCAACCACAACAACCCCTCTCTCCTGTTCAGGTTCCCTCAGAGGATCATTTCTCCCTGTTTACACTTCAGCCTTCGTCTACGTCTTTTTTACCGCCCTTGTTTGTCTTCTGTTTGGCGTTCCTTTGCTCTTGTTTTTCACCTGCTTCTTATATATGTGTCTATGTGTTTTGTTTATGTAGGGTCGTCTCTTGTTTATGTTGATTTATCTCAAGATTATCTCCCTTGTTTATATTTAGTCGGTTATGTGTGTTTTATGCCTTGTTTATGTCTCATGTAAAGTCAGATTCTTTGTCACATTTATGTCACTTTGTGTCTTGTTTATGTATCCTGTTTTTATCGGTGTGTCTCTTGTAAATGTGTATATATAATTCGGATTTTCTGTTATCCATGAATTTTCACTATGTTGGACTGTCTTTTGCTTACTTCAGAATTTCTGTTGTGTACGTCTGTTTGCCTGGTGTTTTCGTTTGCGTCGTTTTTCCTACTTGTTAGTGTCGAGCTGTCTCTTGTTTGTGCCGGATTTTCTGTTGCTTTATGTTGGGTTGCTTGTTGTTTATGTCTGGTTATCTGTTTATGTCGATGTGTTTGCTATGTATGGCACTGTATTGTTTATATCGAACCGTCTGTTGCGTGTGTTGGGTTGTCTCCTCTTGATGGCTTGCTCTTTCTTGTTTATGTGATTTGATTTTCCGTCTCGTTTATGTGCCGTTTTAAGGTTGACCCTTCTTTGTGTATCTTGCTTATGTTGAACTGTCTCATGTTTGTCGGGCTGTCTTGCTCACGTTTCGCTATTCCTTAACTGTGACGGTCTATCTTATTCACATCAAACTTCTGTTGTTATTTTATGACATTTTTTATGTCTCCTGTTATGTTTCACTTCTTACTATGACGGGCTGCATTATTTATATCTTTTGTTTATACTATGCTGTCTAATTGTTTATAGTTTTTGTCAGGCTGTCTGATTTATATTTCTTGTTTCATTCTATGTTGTTTGTGTTTGGCTGCCTTTTTTAGGTCATCCTTGTGTAAGGCTGTCACCTGCTGATATTAACACCTTTAGCAGTATGGCGTATTCTTTACTGTACCCTTCATGTCACCAGATTATCTTAATCAGGTCAAAGAAGTACTCTCGCACAAAAGAGGTTAAAAAAATCTGTCGCTTGTTAGGATGTTGCTTGTTTTCTCTCTTTCTCTTCTTTTACTTTCCGCTGACAGATGGTTTACTTACTTTAAGGAAGATTGCGTATATTCAAGGGATGTAGCCTACTTTTTTTTTTCTTCGATAGACAGTGCTGGCTTTATTGTCTGAATTACTCCTAATGTTAACAATATGGTCAGTTGTTATCGCCACAAATAATAGTTTCTCCATTCAATACCTTTTCAGCTGTACAAACACTTCCTTTTTTTCTGCTTTTTTTATTTGGATAAACCCTTGTTTTATGTAAACAGATAAACATCTCATTTTTCTGCTTGCATATATATATTTTTTTTTCGATGTCATCTCTCCCTATTATTTCAATCATTT